>NW_026871256.1:300000-561788 GCF_028564815.1 Eubalaena glacialis
GCTGATTTGCCCTTCCGGCTTGCTTGGTTGGCCAAAAAGGGCGTATGCGTTTTTTCCTGAATATATTCAGGAAAAAACGCATACGCCCTTTTTGGCCAAGGGCATCATTGTCAACGTTTTGTCACTTTTCATGTGCTTTAAAGGCGAGTCGAATCTACCTCCTGAAATCTGTTTCCTGCAAATCTGCCTTGCTTTCAAATCCTCTTCATTGCCTTCCCTCAATATATTTGTGGACGAGAGATCTCATTTATAACTCTGCACGTTTGTGAATTGCAGTGCCCCTGAGCTCCATTTGTCTCCTCGCTTTTTTGGGAGCTGGCCGCAAAAGCGCAGGATTGCTTCAGGCCCTATTTTGGTTCTGGGGGGCAGGCTGAGCCTGTGGTTCATTCTTCTTCCTGATGGGAAAGTGGAGTGACCTGTGCCTGTCCCAACACCTAGGGCTAGTCTCTCGTTGGTTCCCCGTCTTCCCGTTCATCTTCAGGACAAATTGCAACCTGTACGAAACAGGAGGTTAAAGGTGCTGATTCTCCAAGTAGGGAGATGGTTAGTCAAGCGGCTGGAATGGCGAACCCGAGCACAAGGAGAGGAGAAATGAGGTGCGTTTTAGAAACCTTTCCCAATCTAATGGCATACCATCTTCTGGGCTTCCCATGCATGTTTTGATGTAGGAAGATTCCCTTGTTCCTGGAGATTTGAGACCCATGTGGTGGGTACCCCGCGGTATTACTTTAAAGTATCTGCATTTGCTCACCCAACCTCACCAATCCTCTCAGCCCCAAGAGTGTCCAGCCTTATGTCTCATCCAGCTATGGGTCTAGATATGGTCAATCCAGGTTGCATCAGAGACCCTGAACGGATTTTGTAAGAATTTCTCTCTCTTTCACTGTCTTTGCTTTGTGGCTTTTTTAAAGTAATGTATGTTTAGAATGGGGTTTGGCTGCTTTTCCCTGCTGTGTTTATGCCGCTTTACACCCTCTTGATTCACTTGCAGAGAGATATCGATACATAGGTTTTCAGATTCATACTAGTCAGATATATTCTTGTGCGGTGACTAGGGGGTGTTGAGTCCAGTTCACTGAGCAGGGAGTAGGCCTTGTCTAGTACATATTTGGCTTATGGAGCGGTGTCTGAGCTAATTTCAAACCCTTGTTTTATGCATCACCCCACCTCACCTTTCCAGTTAAGCAGACATAGTGTGTCTTCTAAAGGTGTGACTCTGTTCTGTTTGGTAATTCAGTTCAAGTGTAGCGATTTTGACATTCCCTCTATAAGCGATATCTTAGGATAAGTGCCTTTTTCTGTGTGACTTATTTCACTTAGAATCATCGTACCTAAATCCACTCATCATGCTGCTAACTAGCCTTATGACATTGATTTCATGGCTGAGTGATATTGCATTGTGCCAAGTACCACCATTTCTTTATCCATTTTTCTCTTTCCTGGGATATTGAAGGTGTACCGAAGCGGAGGTTCTTGGCAACAGAGCAGCCGTAAACTTTAGGGTGCCTGTGTCTTGTTGATTTTTAGTTTTCCCAATTTATACGCCCATGAGTGGAAGTGCCCTATTCTCTCTACGCTGTGTTTATTACTTGTTTCAGGACACACCGTACTCTTCTCCAGATTGCCTGTTGGCAATTTACATCCCGCCCATCAGCGTAGCAAGACTCCCATGTCTCCATGGCCTGTCCTGCTTTTCTGGTTTTTACAGTTTGTTCAGCATGGCCCTTTTGACCGAGGGCAAGCGAGACTTCTTTGTAGCGCTGATTTGCCCTTCCGGCTTGCTTGGTTGGCCAAAAAGGGCGTATGCGTTTTTTCCTGAATATATTCAGGAAAAAACGCATACGCCCTTTTTGGCCAAGGGCATCATTGTCAACGTTTTGTCACTTTTCATGTGCTTTAAAGGCGAGTCGAATCTACCTCCTGAAATCTGTTTCCTGCAAATCTGCCTTGCTTTCAAATCCTCTTCGTTGCCTTCCCTCAATATATTTGTGGACGAGAGTTCTCATTTATAACTCTGCACGTTTGTGAATTGCAGTGCCCCTGAGCTCCATTTGTCTCCTCGCTTTCTTGGGAGCTGGCCGCAAAAGCGCAGGATTGCTTCAGGCCCTATTTTGGTTTTGGGGGGCAGGCTGAGCCTGTGGTTCATTCTTCTTCCTGATGGGAAAATGGAGTGACCTGTGCCTGTCCCAACACCTAGGGCTAGTCTTTCGTTGGTTCCCCGTCTTCCCGTTCATCCTCAGGACAAATTGCAACCTGGACGAAACAGGAGGTTAAAGGTGCTGATTCTCCAAGTAGGGAGATGGTTAGTCAAGCGGCTGGAATGGTGAACCCGAGCACAAGGAGAGGAGAAATGAGTTGCGTTTTAGAAACCTTTCCCGATCTCACGGCATACCATCTTCTGGGTTTCCCATGCATGTTTTGATGTAGGAAGATTCCCTTGTACCTGGAGATTTGAGACCCATGGGGTGGGTACCCCGCGGTATTACTTTAAAGTATCTGCATTTGCTCACCCAACCTCACCAATCCTCTCAGCCCCAAGAGTGTCCAGCCTTATGTCTCATCCAGCTGTGGGTCTAGATATGGTCAATCCAGGTTGCATCAGAGACCCTGAACGGATTTTGTAAGAATTTCTCTCTCTTTCACTGTCTTTGCTTTGTGGGTTTTTTAAAGTAATGTATGTTTAGAATGGGGTTTGGCTGCTTTTCCCTGCTGTGTTTATGCCGCTTTACACCCTCTTGATTCACTTGCAGAGAGATATCAATACATAGGTTTTCAGATTCATACTAGTCAGATATATTCTTGTGCGTTGACTAGGGGGTGTTGAGTCCACTACACTGAGCAGGGAGTAGGCCTTGTCTATTACATATTTGGCTTATGGAGCGGTGTCTGAGCTAATTTCAAACCCTTGTTTTATGCATTACCCCACCTCACCTTTCCCGTTAAGCAGCCATAGTGTGTCTTCTAAAGGTGTGACTCTGTTCTGTTTTGTAATTCAGTTCAAGTGTAGCGATTTTGACATTCCCTCTATAAGCGATATCTTAGGATAAGTGTCTTTTTCTGTGTGACTTATTTCACTTAGAATCATCCTACCTAAATCCACACATCATGCTGCTAACTAGCCTTATGACATTGATTTCATGGCTGAGTGATATTCCATTGTGCCAAGTACCACCATTTCTTTATCCATTTTTCTCTTTCCTGGGATATTGAAGGTGTACCGAAGCGGAGGTTCTTGGAAACAGAGCAGCCGTAAACTTTAGGGTGACTGTGTCTTGTTGATTTTTAGTTTTCCCAATTTATACGCCCATGAGTGGAAGTGCCCTATGCTCTCTACGCTGTGTTTATTACTTGTTTCAGGACACACCGTACTCTTCTCCAGAGTGCCTGTTGGCAATTTATATCCCGCCCATCAGCGTAGCAAGGCTCCCATGTCTCCATGGCCTGTCCTGCTTTTCTGGTTTTTACTGTTTGTTCAGCATGGCCCTTTTGACCGAGGGCAAGCGAGACTTCTTTGTAGCGCTGATTTGCCCTTCCGGCTTGCTTGGTTGGCCAAAAAGGGCGTATGCGTTTTTTCCTGAATATATTCAGGAAAAAACGCATACGCCCTTTTTGGCCAAGGGCATCATTGTCAACGTTTTGCCGCTTTTCATGTGCTTTAAAGGCGAGTCGAATCTACCTCCTGAAATTTGTTTCCTGCAAATCTGCCTTGCTTTCAAATCCTCTTCGTTGCCTTCCCTCAATATATTTGTGCACGAGAGTTCTCATTTATAACTCTGTACGTTTGTGAATTGCAGTGCCCCTGAGCTCCATTTGTCTCCTCGCTTTCTTGGGAGCTGGCCGCAAAAGCGCAGGATTGCTTCAGGCCCTATTTTGGTTCTGGGGGGCAGGCTGAGCCTGTGGTTCATTCTTCTTCCTGATGGGAAAATGGAGTGACCTGTGCCTGTCCCAACACCTAGGGCTAATCTCTCGTTGGTTCCCCGTCTTCCCGTTCATCCTCAGGACAAATTGCAACCTGGTCAAAACAGGAGGTTAAAGGTGCTGATTCTCCAAGTAGGGAGATGGTTAGTCAAGCGGCTGGAATGGCGAACCCGAGCACAAGGAGAGGAGAAATGAGGTGCGTTTTAGAAACCTTTCCCGATCTCACGGCATACCATCCTCTGGGTTTCCCATGCATGTTTTGATGTAGGAAGATGCCCTTGTACCTGGAGATTTGAGACCCATGGGGTGTGTACCCCGCGGTGCTACTTTAAAGTATCTGGGTTTGCTCACCCAACCTCACCAATCCTCTCAGCCCCAAGAGTGTCCAGCCTTATGTCTCATCCAGCTGTGGGTCTAGATATGGTCAATCCAGGTTGCATCATAGACCCTGAATGGATTTTGTAAGAATTTCTCTCTCTTTAACTGTCTTTGTTTTCTGGGTTTTTTAAAGTAATTTATGTTTAGAATCGGGCTTGGCTGATTTTCCCTGCTGTGTTGATGCCGCTTTACACCCTCTTGATTCACTTGCAGAGAGATATCGATACATAGGTTTTCAGATTCTTACTAGTCAAATATATTCTTGTGTGGTGACTAGGGTGTGTTGACTCCAGTTCACTGAGCAGGGAGTAGGCCTTGTCTATTACATATTTGGCTTATGGAGCGGTCTCTGAGCTAATTTCAAACCCTTGTTTTATGCATCACCCCACCTCACCTTTCCCGTTAAGCAGCCATAGTGTGTCTTCTAAAGGTGTGACTCTGTTCTCTTTTGTAATTCAGTTCAAGTGTAGCGATTTTGACATTCCCTCTATAAGCGATATCTTAGGATAAGTGTCTTTTTCTGTGTGACTTATTTCACTTAGAATCATCGTACCTAAATCCACTCATCATGCTGCTAACTAGCCTTATGACATTGATTTCATGGCTGAGTGATATTCCATTGTGCCAAGTACCACCATTTCTTTATCCATTTTTCTCTTTCCTGGGATATTGAAGGTGTACCGAAGTGGAGGTTCTTGGAAACAGAGCAGCCGTAAACTTTAGGGTGCCTGTGTCTTGTTGATTTTTAGTTTTCCCAATTTATATGCCCATGAGTGGAAGTGCCCTATGCTCTCAACGCTGTGTTTATTACTTGTTTCAGGACACACCGTACTCTTCTCCAGAGTGCCTGTTGGCAATTTACATCCCGCCCATCAGCGTAGCAAGGCTCCCATGTCTCCATGGCCTGTCCTGCTTTTCTGGTTTTTACACTTTGTTCAGCATGGCCCTTTTGACCGAGGGCAAGCGAGACTTCTTTGTAGCGCTGATTTGCCCTTCCGGCTTGCTTGGTTGGCCAAAAAGGGCGTATGCGTTTTTTCCTGAATATATTCAGGAAAAAACGCATACGCCCTTTTTGGCCAAGGGCATCATTGTCAACGTTTTGCCGCTTTTCATGTGCTTTAAAGGCGAGTCGAATCTACCTCCTGAAATCTGTTTCCTGCAAATCTGCCTTGCTTTCAAATCCTCTTCGTTGCCTTCCCTCAATATATTTGTGGACGAGAGTTCTCATTTATAACTCTGCACGTTTGTGAATTGCAGTGCCCCTGAGCTCCATTTGTCTCCTCGCTTTCTTGGGAGCTGGCCGCAAAAGCGCAGGATTGCTTCAGGCCCTATTTTGGTTTTGGGGGGCAGGCTGAGCCTGTGGTTCATTCTTCTTCCTGATGGGAAAATGGAGTGACCTGTGCCTGTCCCAACACCTAGGGCTAGTCTCTCGTTGGTCCCCCGTCTTCCCGTTCATCCTCAGGACAAATTGCAACCTGGACGAAACAGGAGGTTAAAGGTGCTGATTCTCCAAGTAGGGAGATGGTTAGTCAAGCGGCTGGAATGGTGAACCCGAGCACAAGGAGAGGAGAAATGAGTTGCGTTTTAGAAACCTTTCCTGATCTCACGGCATACCATCTTCTGGGTTTCCCATGCATGTTTTGATGTAGGAAGATTCCCTTGGACCTGGAGATTTGAGACCCATGGGGTGGGTACCCCGCGGTATTACTTTAAAGTATCTGCATTTGCTCACCCAACCTCACCAATCCTCTCAGCCCCAAGAGTGTCCAGCCTTATGTCTCATCCAGCTGTGGGTCTAGATATGGTCAATCCAGGTTGCATCAGAGACCCTGAACGGATTTTGTAAGAATTTCTCTCTCTTTCACTGTCTTTGCTTTGTGGGTTTTTTAAAGTAATGTATGTTTAGAATGGGGTTTGGCTGCTTTTCCCTGCTGTGTTGATGCCGCTTTACACCCTCTTGATTCACTTGCAGAGAGATATCAATACATAGGTTTTCAGATTCATACTAGTCAGATATATTCTTGTGCGTTGACTAGGGGGTGTTGAGTCCAGTACACTGAGCAGGGAGTAGGCCTTGTCTATTACATATTTGGCTTATGGAGCGGTGTCTGAGCTAATTTCAAACCCTTGTTTTATGCATCACCCCACCTCACCTTTCCCGTTAAGCAGCCATAGTGTGTCTTCTAAAGGTGTGACTCTGTTCTCTTTTGTAATTCAGTTCAAGTGTAGCGATTTTGACATTCCCTCTAGAAGCGATATCTTAGGATAAGTGTCTTTTTCTGTGTGACTTATTTCACTTAGAATCATCGTATCTAAATCCACTCATCATGCTGCTAACTAGCCTTATGACATTGATTTCATGGCTGAGTGATATTCCATTGTGCCAAGTACCACCATTTCTTTATCCATTTTTCTCTTTCCTGGGATATTGAAGGTGTACCGAAGTGGAGGTTCTTGGAAACAGAGCAGCCGTAAACTTTAGGGTGCCTGTGTCTTGTTGATTTTTAGTTTTCCCAATTTATACGCCCTTGAGTGGAAGTGCCCTATGCTCTGTACGCTGTGTTTATTACTTGTTTCAGGACACACCGTACTCTTCTCCAGAGTGCCTGTTGGCAATTTACATCTCTCCCATCAGCGTAGCAAGGCTCCCATGTCTCCATGGCCTGTCCTGCTTTTCTGGTTTTTACACTTTGTTCAGCATGGCCCTTTTGACCGAGGGCAAGCGAGACTTCTTTGTAGCGCTGATTTGCCCTTCCGGCTTGCTTGGTTGGCCAAAAAGGGCGTATGCGTTTTTTCCTGAATATATTCAGGAAAAAACGCATACGCCCTTTTTGGCCAAGGGCATCATTGTCAACGTTTTGCCGCTTTTCATGTGCTTTAAAGGCGAGTCGAATCTACCTCCTGAAATCTGTTTCCTGCAAATCTGCCTTGCTTTCAAATCCTCTTCGTTGCCTTCCCTCAATATATTTGTGGACGAGAGTTCTCATTTATAACTCTGCACGTTTGTGAATTGCAGTGCCCCTGAGCTCCATTTGTCTCCTCGCTTTCTTGGGAGCTGGCCGCAAAAGCGCAGGATTGCTTCAGGCCCTATTTTGGTTTTGGGGGGCAGGCTGAGCCTGTGGTTCATTCTTCTTCCTGATGGGAAAATGGAGTGACCTGTGCCTGTCCCAACACCTAGGGCTAGTCTCTCGTTGGTCCCCCGTCTTCCCGTTCATCCTCAGGACAAATTGCAACCTGGACGAAACAGGAGGTTAAAGGTGCTGATTCTCCAAGTAGGGAGATGGTTAGTCAAGCGGCTGGAATGGTGAACCCGAGCACAAGGAGAGGAGAAATGAGTTGCGTTTTAGAAACCTTTCCCGATCTCACGGCATACCATCTTCTGGGTTTCCCATGCATGTTTTGATGTAGGAAGATTCCCTTGTACCTGGAGATTTGAGACCCATGGGGTGGGTACCCCGCGGTATTACTTTAAAGTATCTGCATTTGCTCACCCAACCTCACCAATCCTCTCAGCCCCAAGAGTGTCCAGCCTTATGTCTCATCCAGCTGTGGGTCTAGATATGGTCAATCCAGGTTGCATCAGAGACCCTGAACGGATTTTGTAAGAATTTCTCTCTCTTTCACTGTCTTTGCTTTGTGGGTTTTTTAAAGTAATGTATGTTTAGAATGGGGTTTGGCTGCTTTTCCCTGCTGTGTTGATGCCGCTTTACACCCTCTTGATTCACTTGCAGAGAGATATCAATACATAGGTTTTCAGATTCATACTAGTCAGATATATTCTTGTGCGTTGACTAGGGGGTGTTGAGTCCAGTACACTGAGCAGGGAGTAGGCCTTGTCTATTACATATTTGGCTTATGGAGCGGTGTCTGAGCTAATTTCAAACCCTTGTTTTATGCATCACCCCACCTCACCTTTCCCGTTAAGCAGCCATAGTGTGTCTTCTAAAGGTGTGACTCTGTTCTCTTTTGTAATTCAGTTCAAGTGTAGCGATTTTGACATTCCCTCTAGAAGCGATATCTTAGGATAAGTGTCTTTTTCTGTGTGACTTATTTCACTTAGAATCATCGTACCTAAATCCACTCATCATGCTGCTAACTAGCCTTATGACATTGATTTCATGGCTGAGTGATATTCCATTGTGCCAAGTACCACCATTTCTTTATCCATTTTTCTCTTTCCTGGGATATTGAAGGTGTACCGAAGCGGAGGTTCTTGGCAACAGAGCAGCCGTAAAGTTTGGGGTGCCTGTGTCTTGTTGACTTTTAGTTTTCCCAATTTATACGCCCATGAGTGGAAGTGCCCTATGCTCTCTACGCTGTGTTTATTACTTGTTTCAGGACACACCGTACTCTTCTCCAGAGTGCCTGTTGGCAATTTACATCCCGCCCATCAGCGTAGCAAGGCTCCCATGTCTCCATGTCGTCTCCTGCTTTTCTGGTTTTTACATTTTGTTCAGCATGGCCCTTTTGACCGAGGGCAAGCGAGACTTCTTTGTAGCGCTGATTTGCCCTCCCGGCTTGCTTGGTTGGCCAAAAAGGGCGTATGCGTTTTTTCCTGAATATATTCAGGAAAAAACGCATACGCCCTTTTTGGCCAAGGGCATCATTGTCAACGTTTTGCCGCTTTTCATGTGCTTTAAAGGCGAGTCGAATCTACCTCCTGAAATCTGTTTCCTGCAAATCTGCCTTGCTTTCAAATCCTCTTCGTTGCCTTCCCTCAATATATTTGTGCACGAGAGTTCTCATTTATAACTCTGTACGTTTGTGAATTGCAGTGCCCCTGAGCTCCATTTGTCTCCTCGCTTTCTTGGGAGCTGGCCGCAAAAGCGCAGGATTGCTTCAGGCCCTATTTTGGTTCTGGGGGGCAGGCTGAGCCTGTGGTTCATTCTTCTTCCTGATGGGAAAATGGAGTGACCTGTGCCTGTCCCAACACCTAGGGCTAATCTCTCGTTGGTTCCCCGTCTTCCCGTTCATCCTCAGGACAAATTGCAACCTGGTCAAAACAGGAGGTTAAAGGTGCTGATTCTCCAAGTAGGGAGATGGTTAGTCAAGCGGCTGGAATGGCGAACCCGAGCACAAGGAGAGGAGAAATGAGGTGCGTTTTAGAAACCTTTCCCGATCTCACGGCATACCATCCTCTGGGTTTCCCATGCATGTTTTGATGTAGGAAGATGCCCTTGTACCTGGAGATTTGAGACCCATGGGGTGTGTACCCCGCGGTGCTACTTTAAAGTATCTGGGTTTGCTCACCCAACCTCACCAATCCTCTCAGCCCCAAGAGTGTCCAGCCTTATGTCTCATCCAGCTGTGGGTCTAGATATGGTCAATCCAGATTGCATCATAGACCCTGAATGGATTTTGTAAGAATTTCTCTCTCTTTAACTGTCTTTGTTTTCTGGGTTTTTTAAAGTAATTTATGTTTAGAATCGGGCTTGGCTGATTTTCCCTGCTGTGTTGATGCCGCTTTACACCCTCTTGATTCACTTGCAGAGAGATATCGATACATAGGTTTTCAGATTCTTACTAGTCAAATATATTCTTGTGTGGTGACTAGGGTGTGTTGACTCCAGTTCACTGAGCAGGGAGTAGGCCTTGTCTATTACATATTTGGCTTATGGAGCGGTCTCTGAGCTAATTTCAAACCCTTGTTTTATGCATCACCCCACCTCACCTTTCCCGTTAAGCAGCCATAGTGTGTCTTCTAAAGGTGTGACTCTGTTCTCTTTTGTAATTCAGTTCAAGTGTAGCGATTTTGACATTCCCTCTATAAGCGATATCTTAGGATAAGTGTCTTTTTCTGTGTGACTTATTTCACTTAGAATCATCGTACCTAAATCCACTCATCATGCTGCTAACTAGCCTTATGACATTGATTTCATGGCTGAGTGATATTCCATTGTGCCAAGTACCACCATTTCTTTATCCATTTTTCTCTTTCCTGGGATATTGAAGGTGTACCGAAGTGGAGGTTCTTGGCAACAGAGCAGCCGTAAACTTTAGGGTGCCTGTGTCTTGTTGATTTTTAGTTTTCCCAATTTATATGCCCATGAGTGGAAGTGCCCTATGCTCTCAACGCTGTGTTTATTACTTGTTTCAGGACACACCGTACTCTTCTCCAGAGTGCCTGTTGGCAATTTACATCCCGCCCATCAGCGTAGCAAGGCTCCCATGTCTCCATGGCCTGTCCTGCTTTTCTGGTTTTTACACTTTGTTCAGCATGGCCCTTTTGACCGAGGGCAAGCGAGACTTCTTTGTAGCGCTGATTTGCCCTTCCGGCTTGCTTGGTTGGCCAAAAAGGGCGTATGCGTTTTTTCCTGAATATATTCAGGAAAAAACGCATACGCCCTTTTTGGCCAAGGGCATCATTGTCAACGTTTTGCCGCTTTTCATGTGCTTTAAAGGCGAGTCGAATCTACCTCCTGAAATCTGTTTCCTGCAAATCTGCCTTGCTTTCAAATCCTCTTCGTTGCCTTCCCTCAATATATTTGTGGACGAGAGTTCTCATTTATAACTCTGCACGTTTGTGAATTGCAGTGCCCCTGAGCTCCATTTGTCTCCTCGCTTTTTTGGGAGCTGGCCGCAAAAGCGCAGGATTGCTTCAGGCCCTATTTTGGTTCTGGGGGGCAGGCTGAGCCTGTGGTTCATTCTTCTTCCTGATGGGAAAATGGAGTGACCTGTGCCTGTCCCAATACCTAGGGCTAGTCTTTCGTTGGTTCCCCGTCTTCCCGTTCATCCTCAGGACAAATTGCAACCTGGACGAAACAGTAGGTTAAAGGTGCTGATTCTCCAAGTAGGGAGATGGTTAGTCAAGCGGCTGGAATGGTGAACCCGAGCACAAGGAGAGGAGAAATGAGGTGCGTTTTGGAAACCTTTCCCGATCTCACGGCATACCATCTTCTGGCTTTCCCATGCATGTTTTGATGTAGGAAGATTCCCTTGTACCTGGAGATTTGAGACCCATGGGGTGTGTTCCCCGCAGTGTTACTTTAAAGTATCTGCGTTTGCTCACCCAACCTCACCAATCCTCTCAGCCCCAAGAGTGTCCAGCCTTATGTCTCATCCAGCTGTGGGTCTAGATATGGTCAATCCAGGTTGCATCAGAGACCCTGAACGGATTTTGTAAGAATTTCTCTCTCTTTCACTGTCTTTGTTTTGTGGGTTTTTTAAAGTAATTTATGTTTAGAATCGGGCTTGGCTGCTTTTCCCTGCTGTGTTGATGCCGCTTTACACCCTCTTGATTCACTTGCAGAGAGATATCGATACATAGGTTTTCAGATTCTTACTAGTCAGATATATTCTTGTGTGGTGACTAGGGTGTGTTGAGTCCAGTTCACTGAGCAGGGAGTAGGCCTTGTCTATTACATATTTGGCTTATGGAGCGGTCTCTGAGCTAATTTCAAACCCTTGTTTTATGCATCACTCCACCTCACCTTTCCCGTTAAGCAGCCATAGTGTGTCTTCTAAAGGTGTGACTCTGTTCTGTTTTGTAATTCAGTTCAAGTGTAGCGATTTTGACATTCCCTCTATAAGCAATATCTTAGGATAAGTGTCTTTTTCTGTGTGACTTATTTCACTTAGAATCATCGTCGCTAAATCCACTCATCATGCTGCTAACTAGCCTTATGACATTGATTTCATGGCTGAGTGATATTCCATTGTGCCAAGTACCACCATTTCTTTATCCATTTTTCTCTTTCCTGGGATATTGAAGGTGTACCGAAGTGGAGGTTCTTGGAAACAGAGCAGCCGTAAACTTTAGGGTGCCTGTGTCTTGTTGATTTTTAGTTTTCCCAATTTATACGCCCTTGAGTGGAAGTGCCCTATGCTCTGTACGCTGTGTTTATTACTTGTTTCAGGACACACCGTACTCTTCTCCAGAGTGCCTGTTGGCAATTTACATCTCTCCCATCAGCGTAGCAAGGCTCCCATGTCTCCATGGCCTGTCCTGCTTTTCTGGTTTTTACACTTTGTTCAGCATGGCCCTTTTGACCGAGGGCAAGCGAGACTTCTTTGTAGCGCTGATTTGCCCTTCCGGCTTGCTTGGTTGGCCAAAAAGGGCGTATGCGTTTTTTCCTGAATATATTCAGGAAAAAACGCATACGCCCTTTTTGGCCAAGGGCATCATTGTCAACGTTTTGCCGCTTTTCATGTGCTTTAAAGGCGAGTCGAATCTACCTCCTGAAATCTGTTTCCTGCAAATCTGCCTTGCTTTCAAATCCTCTTCGTTGCCTTCCCTCAATATATTTTGGACGAGAGTTCTCATTTATAACTCTGCACGTTTGTGAATTGCAGTGCCCCTGAGCTCCATTTGTCTCCTCGCTTTTTTGGGAGCTGGCCGCAAAAGCGCAGGATTGCTTCAGGCCCTATTTTGGTTCTGGGGGGCAGGCTGAGCCTGTGGTTCATTCTTCTTCCTGATGGGAAAATGGAGTGACCTGTGCCTGTCCCAATACCTAGGGCTAGTCTTTCGTTGGTTCCCCGTCTTCCCGTTCATCCTCAGGACAAATTGCAACCTGGACGAAACAGTAGGTTAAAGGTGCTGATTCTCCAAGTAGGGAGATGGTTAGTCAAGCGGCTGGAATGGTGAACCCGAGCACAAGGAGAGGAGAAATGAGGTTCGTTTTGGAAACATTTCCCGATCTCACGGCATACCATCTTCTGGCTTTCCCATGCATGTTTTGATGTAGGAAGATTCCCTTGTACCTGGAGATTTGAGACCCATGGGGTGTGTTCCCCGCAGTGTTACTTTAAAGTATCTGCGTTTGCTCACCCAACCTCACCAATCCTCTCAGCCCCAAGAGTGTCCAGCCTTATGTCTCATCCAGCTGTGGGTCTAGATATGGTCAATCCAGGTTGCATCATAGACCCTGAACGGATTTTGTAAGAATTTCTCTCTCTTTCACTGTCTTTGTTTTGTGGGTTTTTTAAAGTAATTTATGTTTAGAATCGGGCTTGGCTGCTTTTCCCTGCTGTGTTGATGCCGCTTTACACCCTCTTGATTCACTTGCAGAGAGATATCGATACATAGGTTTTCAGATTCTTACTAGTCAGATATATTCTTGTGTGGTGACTAGGGTGTGTTGAGTCCAGTTCACTGAGCAGGGAGTAGGCCTTGTCTATTACATATTTGGCTTATGGAGTGGTCTCTGAGCTAATTTCAAACCCTTGTTTTATGCATCACCCCACCTCACCTTTCCGGTTAAGCAGCCATAGTGTGTCTTCTAAAGGTGTGACTCTGTTCTGTTTTGTAATTCAGTTCAAGTGTAGCGATTTTGACATTCCCTCTATAAGCGATATCTTAGGATAAGTGTCTTTTTCTGTGTGACTTATTTCACTTAGAATCATCGTACCTAAATCCACTCATCATGCTGCTAACTAGCCTTATGACATTGATTTCATGGCTGAGTCATATTCCATTGTGCCAAGTACCACCATTTCTTTATCCATTTTTCTCTTTCCTGGGATATTGAAGGTGTTCCAAAGCGGAGGTTCTTGGAAACAGAGGAGCCGTAAACTTTAGGGTGCCTGTGTCTTATTGATTTTTAGTTTTCCCAATTTATACGCCCATGAGTGGAAGTGCCCTATGCTCTCTACGCTGTGTTTATTACTTGTTTCAGGACACACCGTACTCTTCTCCAGAGTGCCTGTTGGCAATTTACATCCCGCCCATCAGCGTAGCAAGGCTCCCATGTCTCCATGGCCTGTCCTGCTTTTCTGGTTTTTACTGTTTGTTCAGCATGGCCCTTTTGACCGAGGGCAAGCGAGACTTCTTTGTAGCGCTGATTTGCCCTTCCGGCTTGCTTGGTTGGCCAAAAAGGGCGTATGCGTTTTTTCCTGAATATATTCAGGAAAAAACGCATACGCCCTTTTTGGCCAAGGGCATCATTGTCAACGTTTTGCCGCTTTTCATGTGCTTTAAAGGCGAGTCGAATCTACCTCCTGAAATCTGTTTCCTGCAAATCTGCCTTGCTTTCAAATCCTCTTCGTTGCCTTCCCTCAATATATTTGTGGACGAGAGTTCTCATTTATAACTCTGCACGTTTGTGAATTGCAGTGCCCCTGAGCTCCATTTGTCTCCTCGCTTTTTTGGGAGCTGGCCGCAAAAGCGCAGGATTGCTTCAGGCCCTATTTTGGTTCTGGGGGGCAGGCTGAGCCTGTGGTTCATTCTTCTTCCTGATGGGAAAATGGAGTGACCTATGCCTGTCCCAACACCTAGGGCTCGTCTCTCGTTGGTTCCGCGTCTTCCCGTTCATCCTCAGGACAAACTGCAACCTGTACAATCAGGAGGTTAAAGGTGCTGATTCTCCAAGTAGGGAGATGGTTAGTCAAGCGGCTGGAATGGCGAACCCGAGCACAAGGAGAGGAGAAATGAGGTGCGTTTTAGAAACCTTTCCCTATCTCATGGCATACCATCTTCTGGGTTTCCCATGCATGTTTTGATGTAGGAAGATTCCCTTGTACCTGGAGATTTGAGACCCATGGGGTGTGTTCCCCGCAGTGTTACTTTAAAGTATCTGCGTTTGCTCACCCAACCTCACCAATCCTCTCAGCCCCAAGAGTGTCCAGCCTTATGTCTCATCCAGCTGTGGGTCTAGATATGGTCAATCCAGGTTGCATCATAGACCCTGAACGGATTTTGTAAGAATTTCTCTCTCTTTCACTGTCTTTGTTTTGTGGGTTTTTTAAAGTGATTTATGTTTAGAATCGGGCTTGGCTGCTTTTCCCTGCTGTGTTGATGCCGCTTTACACCCTCTTGATACACTTGCAGAGAGATATCGATACATAGGTTTTCAGATTCTTACTAGTCAGATATATTCTTGTGTGGTGACTAGGGTCTGTTGAGTCCAGTTCACTGAGCAGGGAGTAGGCCTTGTCTATTACATATTTGGCTTATGGAGTGGTCTCTGAGCTAATTTCAAACCCTTGTTTTATGCATCACCCCACCTCACCTTTCCCGTTAAGCAGCCATAGTGTGTCTTCTAAAGGTGTGACTCTGTTCTGATTTGTAATTCAGTTCAAGTGTAGCGATTTTGACATTCCCTCTATAAGCGATATATTAGGATAAGTGTCTTTTTCTGTGTGACTTATTTCACTTAGAATCATCGTATCTAAATCCACTCATCATGCTGCTAACTAGCCTTATGACATTGATTTCATGGCTGAGTCATATTCCATTGTGCCAAGTACCACCATTTCTTTATCCATTTTTCTCTTTCCTGGGATATTGAAGGTGTTCCAAAGCGGAGGTTCTTGGAAACAGAGGAGCCGTAAACTTTAGGGTGCCTGTGTCTTATTGATTTTTAGTTTTCCCAATTTATACGCCCATGAGTGGAAGTGCCCTATGCTCTCTACGCTGTGTTTATTACTTGTTTCAGGACACACCGTACTCTTCTCCAGAGTGCCTGTTGGCAATTTACATCCCGCCCATCAGCGTAGCAAGGCTCCCATGTCTCCATGGCCTGTCCTGCTTTTCTGGTTTTTACTGTTTGTTCAGCATGGCCCTTTTGACCGAGGGCAAGCGAGACTTCTTTGTAGCGCTGATTTGCCCTTCCGGCTTGCTTGGTTGGCCAAAAAGGGCGTATGCGTTTTTTCCTGAATATATTCAGGAAAAAACGCATACGCCCTTTTTGGCCAAGGGCATCATTGTCAACGTTTTGCCGCTTTTCATGTGCTTTAAAGGCGAGTCGAATCTACCTCCTGAAATCTGTTTCCTGCAAATCTGCCTTGCTTTCAAATCCTCTTCGTTGCCTTCCCTCAATATATTTGTGGACGAGAGTTCTCATTTATAACTCTGCACGTTTGTGAATTGCAGTGCCCCTGAGCTCCATTTGTCTCCTCGCTTTTTTGGGAGCTGGCCGCAAAAGCGCAGGATTGCTTCAGGCCCTATTTTGGTTCTGGGGGGCAGGCTGAGCCTGTGGTTCATTCTTCTTCCTGATGGGAAAATGGAGTGACCTATGCCTGTCCCAACACCTAGGGCTCGTCTCTCGTTGGTTCCGCGTCTTCCCGTTCATCCTCAGGACAAACTGCAACCTGTACAATCAGGAGGTTAAAGGTGCTGATTCTCCAAGTAGGGAGATGGTTAGTCAAGCGGCTGGAATGGCGAACCCGAGCACAAGGAGAGGAGAAATGAGGTGCGTTTTAGAAACCTTTCCCTATCTCATGGCATACCATCTTCTGGGTTTCCCATGCATGTTTTGATGTAGGAAGATTCCCTTGTACCTGGAGATTTGAGACCCATGGGGTGTGTTCCCCGCAGTGTTACTTTAAAGTATCTGCGTTTGCTCACCCAACCTCACCAATCCTCTCAGCCCCAAGAGTGTCCAGCCTTATGTCTCATCCAGCTGTGGGTCTAGATATGGTCAATCCAGGTTGCATCATAGACCCTGAACGGATTTTGTAAGAATTTCTCTCTCTTTCACTGTCTTTGTTTTGTGGGTTTTTTAAAGTGATTTATGTTTAGAATCGGGCTTGGCTGCTTTTCCCTGCTGTGTTGATGCCGCTTTACACCCTCTTGATACACTTGCAGAGAGATATCGATACATAGGTTTTCAGATTCTTACTAGTCAGATATATTCTTGTGTGGTGACTAGGGTCTGTTGAGTCCAGTTCACTGAGCAGGGAGTAGGCCTTGTCTATTACATATTTGGCTTATGGAGTGGTCTCTGAGCTAATTTCAAACCCTTGTTTTATGCATCACCCCACCTCACCTTTCCCGTTAAGCAGCCATAGTGTGTCTTCTAAAGGTGTGACTCTGTTCTGATTTGTAATTCAGTTCAAGTGTAGCGATTTTGACATTCCCTCTATAAGCGATATATTAGGATAAGTGTCTTTTTCTGTGTGACTTATTTCACTTAGAATCATCGTATCTAAATCCACTCATCATGCTGCTAACTAGCCTTATGACATTGATTTCATGGCTGAGTCATATTCCATTGTGCCAAGTACCACCATTTCTTTATCCATTTTTCTCTTTCCTGGGATATTGAAGGTGTTCCAAAGCGGAGGTTCTTGGAAACAGAGGAGCCGTAAACTTTAGGGTGCCTGTGTCTTATTGATTTTTAGTTTTCCCAATTTATACGCCCATGAGTGGAAGTGCCCTATGCTCTCTACGCTGTGTTTATTACTTGTTTCAGGACACACCGTACTCTTCTCCAGAGTGCCTGTTGGCAATTTACATCCCGCCCATCAGCGTAGCAAGGCTCCCATGTCTCCATGGCCTGTCCTGCTTTTCTGGTTTTTACTGTTTGTTCAGCATGGCCCTTTTGACCGAGGGCAAGCGAGACTTCTTTGTAGCGCTGATTTGCCCTTCCGGCTTGCTTGGTTGGCCAAAAAGGGCGTATGCGTTTTTTCCTGAATATATTCAGGAAAAAACGCATACGCCCTTTTTGGCCAAGGGCATCATTGTCAACGTTTTGCCGCTTTTCATGTGCTTTAAAGGCGAGTCGAATCTACCTCCTGAAATCTGTTTCCTGCAAATCTGCCTTGCTTTCAAATCCTCTTCGTTGCCTTCCCTCAATATATTTGTGGACGAGAGTTCTCATTTATAACTCTGCACGTTTGTGAATTGCAGTGCCCCTGAGCTCCATTTGTCTCCTCGCTTTTTTGGGAGCTGGCCGCAAAAGCGCAGGATTGCTTCAGGCCCTATTTTGGTTCTGGGGGGCAGGCTGAGCCTGTGGTTCATTCTTCTTCCTGATGGGAAAATGGAGTGACCTGTGCCTGTCCCAATACCTAGGGCTAGTCTTTCGTTGGTTCCCCGTCTTCCCGTTCATCCTCAGGACAAATTGCAACCTGGACGAAACAGTAGGTTAAAGGTGCTGATTCTCCAAGTAGGGAGATGGTTAGTCAAGCGGCTGGAATGGTGAACCCGAGCACAAGGAGAGGAGAAATGAGGTGCGTTTTGGAAACCTTTCCCGATCTCACGGCATACCATCTTCTGGCTTTCCCATGCATGTTTTGATGTAGGAAGATTCCCTTGTACCTGGAGATTTGAGACCCATGGGGTGTGTTCCCCGCAGTGTTACTTTAAAGTATCTGCGTTTGCTCACCCAACCTCACCAATCCTCTCAGCCCCAAGAGTGTCCAGCCTTATGTCTCATCCAGCTGTGGGTCTAGATATGGTCAATCCAGGTTGCATCATAGACCCTGAACGGATTTTGTAAGAATTTCTCTCTCTTTCACTGTCTTTGTTTTGTGGGTTTTTTAAGTAATTTATGTTTAGAATCGGGTTTGGCTGCTTTTCCCTGCTGTGTTGATGCCGCTTTACACCCTCTTGATTCACTTGCAGAGAGATATCCATACATAGGTTTTCAGATTCTTACTAGTCAGATATATTCTTGTGTGGTGACTAGGGTGTGTTGAGTCCAGTTCACTGAGCAGGGAGTAGGCCTTGTCTATTACATATTAGGGTTATGGAGCGGTCTCTGAGCTAATTTCAAACCCTTGTTTTATGCATCACCCCACCTCACCTTTCCTGTTAAGCAGCCATAGTGTGTCTTCTAAAGGTGTGACTCTGTTCTGTTTTGTAATTCAGTTCAAGTGTAGCGATTTTGACATTCCCTCTATAAGCGATATCTTAGGATAAGTGTCTTTTTCTGTGTGACTTATTTCACTTAGAATCATCGTACCTAAATCCACTCATCATGCTGCTAACTAGCCTTATGACATTGATTTCATGGCTGAGTGATATTCCATTGTGCCAAGTACCACCATTTCTTTATCCATTTTTCTCTTTCCTGGGATATTGAAGGTGTACCGAAGCGGAGGTTCTTGGCAACAGAGCAGCCGTAAACTTTAGGGTGCCTGTGTCTTGTTGATTTTTAGTTTTCCCAATTTATACGCCCATGAGTGGAAGTGCCCTATGCTCTCTACGCTGTGTTTATTACTTGTTTCAGGACACACCGTACTCTTCTCCAGATTGCCTGTTGGCAATTTACATCCCGCCCATCAGCGTAGCAAGGCTCCCATGTCTCCATGGCCTGTCCTGCTTTTCTGGTTTTTACAGTTTGTTCAGCATGGCCCTTTTGACCGAGGGCAAGCGAGACTTCTTTGTAGCGCTGATTTGCCCTTCCGGCTTGCTTGGTTGGCCAAAAAGGGCGTATGCGTTTTTTCCTGAATATATTCAGGAAAAAACGCATACGCCCTTTTTGGCCAAGGGCATCATTGTCAACGTTTTGTCGCTTTTCATGTGCTTTAAAGGCGAGTCGAATCTACCTCCTGAAATCTGTTTCCTGCAAATCTGCCTTGCTTTCAAATCCTCTTCGTTGCCTTCCCTCAATATATTTGTGCACGAGAGTTCTCATTTATAACTCTGCACGTTTGTGAATTGCAGTGCCCCTGAGCTCCATTTGTCTCCTCGCTTTCTTGGGAGCTGGCCGCAAAAGCGCAGGATTGCTTCAGGCCCTATTTTGGTTCTGGGGGGCAGGCTGAGCCTGTGGTTCATTCTTCTTCCTGATGGGAAAATGGAGTGACCTGTGCCTGTCCCAACACCTAGGGCTAATCTCTCGTTGGTTCCCCGTCTTCCCGTTCATCCTCAGGACAAATTGCAACCTGGTCAAAACAGGAGGTTAAAGGTGCTGATTCTCCAAGTAGGGAGATGGTTAGTCAAGCGGCTGGAATGGCGAACCCGAGCACAAGGAGAGGAGAAATGAGGTGCGTTTTAGAAACCTTTCCCGATCTCACGGCATACCATCCTCTGGGTTTCCCATGCATGTTTTGATGTAGGAAGATGCCCTTGTACCTGGAGATTTGAGACCCATGGGGTGTGTACCCCGCGGTGCTACTTTAAAGTATCTGGGTTTGCTCACCCAACCTCACCAATCCTCTCAGCCCCAAGAGTGTCCAGCCTTATGTCTCATCCAGCTGTGGGTCTAGATATGGTCAATCCAGGTTGCATCATAGACCCTGAATGGATTTTGTAAGAATTTCTCTCTCTTTAACTGTCTTTGTTTTCTGGGTTTTTTAAAGTAATTTATGTTTAGAATCGGGCTTGGCTGCTTTTCCCTGCTGTGTTGATGCCGCTTTACACCCTCTTGATTCACTTGCAGAGAGATATCGATACATAGGTTTTCAGATTCTTACTAGTCAAATATATTCTTGTGTGGTGACTAGGGTGTGTTGACTCCAGTTCACTGAGCAGGGAGTAGGCCTTGTCTATTACATATTTGGCTTATGGAGCGGTCTCTGAGCTAATTTCAAACCCTTGTTTTATGCATCACCCCACCTCACCTTTCCCGTTAAGCAGCCATAGTGTGTCTTCTAAAGGTGTGACTCTGTTCTCTTTTGTAATTCAGTTCAAGTGTAGCGATTTTGACATTCCCTCTATAAGCGATATCTTAGGATAAGTGTCTTTTTCTGTGTGACTTATTTCACTTAGAATCATCGTACCTAAATCCACTCATCATGCTGCTAACTAGCCTTATGACATTGATTTCATGGCTGAGTGATATTCCATTGTGCCAAGTACCACCATTTCTTTATCCATTTTTCTCTTTCCTGGGATATTGAAGGTGTACCGAAGTGGAGGTTCTTGGAAACAGAGCAGCCGTAAACTTTAGGGTGCCTGTGTCTTGTTGATTTTTAGTTTTCCCAATTTATACGCCCATGAGTGGAAGTGCCCTATGCTCTCAACGCTGTGTTTATTACTTGTTTCAGGACACACCGTACTCTTCTCCAGAGTGCCTGTTGGCAATTTACATCCCGCCCATCAGCGTAGCAAGGCTCCCATGTCTCCATGGCCTGTCCTGCTTTTCTGGCTTTTACACTTTGTTCAGCATGGCCCTTTTGACCGAGGGCAAGCGAGACTTCTTTGTAGCGCTGATTTGCCCTTCCGGCTTGCTTGGTTGGCCAAAAAGGGCGTATGCGTTTTTTCCTGAATATATTCAGGAAAAAACGCATACGCCCTTTTTGGCCAAGGGCATCATTGTCAACGTTTTGCTGCTTTTCATGTGCTTTAAAGGCGAGTCGAATCTACCTCCTGAAATCTGTTTCCTGCAAATCTGCCTTGCTTTCAAATCCTCTTCGTTGCCTTCCCTCAATATATTTGTGCACGAGAGTTCTCATTTATAACTCTGCACGTTTGTGAATTGCAGTTCCCCTGAGCTCCATTTGTCTCCTCGCTTTTTAGGGAGCTGGCCGCAAAAGCGCAGGATTGTTTCAGGCCCTATTTTAGTTCTGGGGGGCAGGCTGAGCCTGTGGTTCATTCTTATTCCTGATGGGAAAATGGAGTGACCTATGCCTGTCCCAACACCTAGGGCTCGCTCTCGTTGGTTCTGCGTCTTCCCATTCATCCTCAGGACAAATTGCAACCTGTACAATCAGGAGGTTAAAGGTGCTGATTCTCCAAGTAGAGAGATGGTTAGTCAAGCGGCTGGAATGGCGAACCCGAGCACAAGGAGAGGAGAAATGATGTGCGGTTTAGAAACCTTTCCCGATCTCACGGCATACCATCTTCTGGGTTTCCCATGCATGTTTTGATGTAGGAAGATGCCCTTGTACCTGGAGATTTGAGACCCATGGGGTGGGTACCCCGCGGTATTACTTTAAAGTATCTGCATTTGCTCACCCAACCTCACCAATCCTCTCAGCCCCAAGAGTGTCCAGCCTTATGTCTCATCCAGCTGTGGGTCTAGATATGCTCAATCCAGGTTGCATCAGAGACCCTGAACGGATTTTGTAAGAATTTCTCTCTCTTTCACTGTCTTTGCTTTGTGGGTTTTTTAAAGTAATGTATGTTTAGAATGGGGTTTGGCTGCTTTTCCCTGCTGTGTTTATGCCGCTTTACACCCTCTTGATTCACTTGCAGAGAGATATCAATACATAGGTTTTCAGATTCATACTAGTCAGATATATTCTTGTGCGGTGACTAGGGGGTGTTGAGTCCAGTACACTGAGCAGGGAGTAGGCCTTGTCTATTACATATTTGGCTTATGGAGCGGTCTCTGAGCTAATTTCAAACCCTTGTTTTATGCATCACCCCACCTCACCTTTCCCGTTAAGCAGCCATAGTGTGTCTTCTAAAGGTGTGCCTCTGTTCTGTTTTGTAATTCAGTTCAAGTGTAACGATTTTGACATTCCCTCAATAAGCGATATCTTAGGAGAAGGGCCTTTTACTGTGTGACTTATTTCACTTAGAATCATCGTACCTAAATCCACTCATCATGCTGCTAACTAGCCTTATGACATTGATTTCATGGCTGAGTGATATTCCATTGTGCCAAGTACCACCATTTCTTTATCCATTTTTCTCTTTCCTGGGATATTGAAGGTGTACCGAAGCGGAGGTTCTTGGCAACAGAGCAGCCGTAAACTTTAGGGTGCCTGTGTCTTGTTGATTTTTAGTTTTCCCAATTTATACGCCCATGAGTGGAAGTGCCCTATGCTCTCAACGCTGTGTTTATTACTTGTTTCAGGACACACCGTACTCTTCTCCAGAGTGCCTGTTGGCAATTTACATCCCGCCCATCAGCGTAGCAAGGCTCCCCTGTCTCCATGGCCTGTCCTGCTTTTCTGGTTTTTACAGTTTGTTCAGCATGGCCCTTTTGACCGAGGGCAAGCGAGACTTCTTTGTAGCGCTGATTTGCCCTTCTGGCTTGCTTGGTTGGCCAAAAAGGGCGTATGCGTTTTTTCCTGAATATATTCAGGAAAAAACGCATACGCCCTTTTTGGCCAAGGGCATCATTGTCAACGTTTTGCCGCTTTTCATGTGCTTTAAAGGCGAGTCGAATCTACCTCCTGAAATCTGTTTCCTGCAAATCTGCCTTGCTTTCAAATCCTCTTCGTTGCCTTCCCTCAATATATTTGTGGACGAGAGTTCTCATTTATAACTCTGCACGTTTGTGAATTGCAGTGCCCCTGAGCTCCATTTGTCTCCTCGCTTTTTTGGGAGCTGGCCGCAAAAGCGCAGGATTGCTTCAGGCCCTATTTTGGTTCTGGGGGGCAGGCTGAGCCTGTGGTTCATTCTTCTTCCTGATGGGAAAATGGAGTGACCTATGCCTGTCCCAACACCTAGGGCTCGTCTCACATTGGTTCCACGTCTTCCCGTTCATCCTCAGGACAGATTGCAACCTGTACAATCAGGAGGTTAAAGGTGCTCATTCTCCAAATAGGGAGATGGTTAGTCAAGCAGCTGGAATGGTGAACCCGAGCACAAGGAGAGGAGAAATGAGGTGCGTTTTGGAAACATTTCCCGATCTCACGGCATACCATCTTCTGGCTTTCCCATGCATGTTTTGATGTAGGAAGATTCCCTTGTACCTGGAGATTTGAGACCCATGGGGTGTGTTCCCCGCAGTGTTACTTTAAAGTATCTGCGTTTGCTCACCCAACCTCACCAATCCTCTCAGCCCCAAGAGTGTCCAGCCTTATGTCTCATCCAGCTGTGGGTCTAGATATGGTCAATCCAGGTTGCATCATAGACCCTGAACGGATTTTGTAAGAATTTCTCTCTCTTTCACTGTCTTTGTTTTGTGGGTTTTTTAAGTAATTTATGTTTAGAATCGGGTTTGGCTGCTTTTCCCTGCTGTGTTGATGCCGCTTTACACCCTCTTGATTCACTTGCAGAGAGATATCCATACATAGGTTTTCAGATTCTTACTAGTCAGATATATTCTTGTGTGGTGACTAGGGTGTGTTGAGTCCAGTTCACTGAGCAGGGAGTAGGCCTTGTCTATTACATATTAGGGTTATGGAGCGGTCTCTGAGCTAATTTCAAACCCTTGTTTTATGCATCACCCCACCTCACCTTTCCTGTTAAGCAGCCATAGTGTGTCTTCTAAAGGTGTGACTCTGTTCTGTTTTGTAATTCAGTTCAAGTGTAGCGATTTTGACATTCCCTCTATAAGCGATATCTAAGGATAAGTGTCTTTTTCTGTGTGACTTATTTCACTTAGAATCATCGTACCTAAATCCACTCATCATGCTGCTAACTAGCCTTATGACATTGATTTCATGGCTGAGTGATATTCCATTGTGCCAAGTACCACCATTTCTTTATCCATTTTTCTCTTTCCTGGGATATTGAAGGTGTACCGAAGCGGAGGTTCTTGGCAACAGAGCAGCCGTAAACTTTAGGGTGCCTGTGTCTTGTTGATTTTTAGTTTTCCCAATTTATATGCCCATGAGTGGAAGTGCCCTATGCTCTCTACGCTGTGTTTATTACTTGTTTCAGGACACACCGTACTCTTCTCCAGAGTGCCTGTTGGCAATTTACATCCCGCCCATCAGCGTAGCAAGGCTCCCATGTCTCCATGGCCTGTCCTGCTTTTCTGGTTTTTACATTTTGTTCAGCATGGCCCTTTTGACCGAGGGCAAGCGAGACTTCTTTGTAGCGCTGATTTGCCCTTCCGGCTTGCTTGGTTGGCCAAAAAGGGCGTATGCGTTTTTTCCTGAATATATTCAGGAAAAAACGCATACGCCCTTTTTGGCCAAGGGCATCATTGTCAACGTTTTGTCGCTTTTCATGTGCTTTAAAGGCGAGTCGAATCTACCTCCTAAAATCTGTTTCCTGCAAATCTGCCTTGCTTTCAAATCCTCTTCGTTGCCTTCCCTCAATATATTTGTGCACGAGAGTTCTCATTTATAACTCTGCACGTTTGTGAATTGCAGTGCCCCTGAGCTCCATTTGTCTCCTCGCTTTCTTGGGAGCTGGCCGCAAAAGCGCAGGATTGCTTCAGGCCCTATTTTGGTTCTGGGGGGCAGGCTGAGCCTGTGGTTCATTCTTATTCCTGATGGGAAAATGGAGTGACCTATGCCTGTCCCAACACCTAGGGCTCGCTCTCGTTGGTTCTGCGTCTTCCCGTTCATCCTCAGGACAAATTGCAACCTGTACAATCAGGAGGTTAAAGGTGCTGATTCTCCAAGTAGAGAGATGGTTAGTCAAGCGGCTGGAATGGCGAACCCGAGCACAAGGAGAGGAGAAATGATGTGCGTTTTAGAAACCTTTCCCGATCTCACGGCATACCATCTTCTGGGTTTCCCATGCATGTTTTGATGTAGGAAGATGCCCTTGTACCTGGAGATTTGAGACCCATGGGGTGGGTACCCCGCGGTATTACTTTAAAGTATCTGCATTTGCTCACCCAACCTCACCAATCCTCTCAGCCCCAAGAGTGTCCAGCCTTATGACTCATCCAGCTGTGGGTCTAGATATGCTCAATCCAGGTTGCATCAGAGACCCTGAACGGATTTTGTAAGAATTTCTCTCTCTTTCACTGTCTTTGCTTTGTGGGTTTTTTAAAGTAATGTATGTTTAGAATGGGGTTTGGCTGCTTTTCCCTGCTGTGTTTATGCCGCTTTACACCCTCTTGATTCACTTGCAGAGAGATATCAATACATAGGTTTTCAGATTCATACTAGTCAGATATATTCTTGTGCGGTGACTAGGGGGTGTTGAGTCCAGTACACTGAGCAGGGAGTAGGCCTTGTCTATTACATATTTGGCTTATGGAGCGGTCTCTGAGCTAATTTCAAACCCTTGTTTTATGCATCACCCCACCTCACCTTTCCCGTTAAGCAGCCATAGTGTGTCTTCTAAAGGTGTGCCTCTGTTCTGTTTTGTAATTCAGTTCAAGTGTAGCGATTTTGACATTCCCTCTATAAGCGATATCTTAGGATAAGTGTCTTTTTCTGTGTGACTTATTTCACTTAGAATCATCGTACCTAAATCCACTCATCATGCTGCTAACTAGCCTTATGACATTGATTTCATGGCTGAGTGATATTCCATTGTGCCAAGTACCACCATTTCTTTATCCATTTTTCTCTTTCCTGGGATATTGAAGGTGTACCGAAGTGGAGGTTCTTGGAAACAGAGCAGCCGTAAACTTTAGGGTGCCTGTGTCTTGTTGATTTTTAGTTTTCCCAATTTATACGCCCATGAGTGGAAGTGCCCTATGCTCTCAACGCTGTGTTTATTACTTGTTTCAGGACACACCGTACTCTTCTCCAGAGTGCCTGTTGGCAATTTACATCCCGCCCATCAGCGTAGCAAGGCTCCCATGTCTCCATGGCCTGTCCTGCTTTTCTGGTTTTTACACTTTGTTCAGCATGGCCCTTTTGACCGAGGGCAAGCGAGACTTCTTTGTAGCGCTGATTTGCCCTTCCGGCTTGCTTGGTTGGCCAAAAAGGGCGTATGCGTTTTTTCCTGAATATATTCAGGAAAAAACGCATACGCCCTTTTTGGCCAAGGGCATCATTGTCAACGTTTTGCCGCTTTTCATGTGCTTTAAAGGCGAGTCGAATCTACCTCCTGAAATCTGTTTCCTGCAAATCTGCCTTGCTTTCAAATCCTCTTCGTTGCCTTCCCTCAATATATTTGTGCACGAGAGTTCTCATTTATAACTCTGCACGTTTGTGAATTGCAGTGCCCCTGAGCTCCATTTGTCTCCTCGCTTTTTAGGGAGCTGGCCGCAAAAGCGCAGGATTGCTTCAGGCCCTATTTTAGTTCTGGGGGGCAGGCTGAGCCTGTGGTTCATTCTTATTCCTGATGGGAAAATGGAGTGACCTATGCCTGTCCCAACACCTAGGGCTCGCTCTCGTTGGTTCTGCGTCTTCCCATTCATCCTCAGGACAAATTGCAACCTGTACAATCAGGAGGTTAAAGGTGCTGATTCTCCAAGTAGAGAGATGGTTAGTCAAGCGGCTGGAATGGCGAACCCGAGCACAAGGAGAGGAGAAATGATGTGCGGTTTAGAAACCTTTCCCGATCTCACGGCATACCATCTTCTGGGTTTCCCATGCATGTTTTGATGTAGGAAGATGCCCTTGTACCTGGAGATTTGAGACCCATGGGGTGGGTACCCCGCGGTATTACTTTAAAGTATCTGCATTTGCTCACCCAACCTCACCAATCCTCTCAGCCCCAAGAGTGTCCAGCCTTATGTCTCATCCAGCTGTGGGTCTAGATATGCTCAATCCAGGTTGCATCAGAGACCCTGAACGGATTTTGTAAGAATTTCTCTCTCTTTCACTGTCTTTGCTTTGTGGGTTTTTTAAAGTAATGTATGTTTAGAATGGGGTTTGGCTGCTTTTCCCTGCTGTGTTTATGCCGCTTTACACCCTCTTGATTCACTTGCAGAGAGATATCAATACATAGGTTTTCAGATTCATACTAGTCAGATATATTCTTGTGCGGTGACTAGGGGGTGTTGAGTCCAGTACACTGAGCAGGGAGTAGGCCTTGTCTATTACATATTTGGCTTATGGAGCGGTCTCTGAGCTAATTTCAAACCCTTGTTTTATGCATCACCCCACCTCACCTTTCCCGTTAAGCAGCCATAGTGTGTCTTCTAAAGGTGTGCCTCTGTTCTGTTTTGTAATTCAGTTCAAGTGTAACGATTTTGACATTCCCTCAATAAGCGATATCTTAGGAGAAGGGCCTTTTACTGTGTGACTTATTTCACTTAGAATCATCGTACCTAAATCCACTCATCATGCTGCTAACTAGCCTTATGACATTGATTTCATGGCTGAGTGATATTCCATTGTGCCAAGTACCACCATTTCTTTATCCATTTTTCTCTTTCCTGGGATATTGAAGGTGTACCGAAGCGGAGGTTCTTGGCAACAGAGCAGCCGTAAACTTTAGGGTGCCTGTGTCTTGTTGATTTTTAGTTTTCCCAATTTATACGCCCATGAGTGGAAGTGCCCTATGCTCTCAACGCTGTGTTTATTACTTGTTTCAGGACACACCGTACTCTTCTCCAGAGTGCCTGTTGGCAATTTACATCCCGCCCATCAGCGTAGCAAGGCTCCCCTGTCTCCATGGCCTGTCCTGCTTTTCTGGTTTTTACAGTTTGTTCAGCATGGCCCTTTTGACCGAGGGCAAGCGAGACTTCTTTGTAGCGCTGATTTGCCCTTCTGGCTTGCTTGGTTGGCCAAAAAGGGCGTATGCGTTTTTTCCTGAATATATTCAGGAAAAAACGCATACGCCCTTTTTGGCCAAGGGCATCATTGTCAACGTTTTGCCGCTTTTCATGTGCTTTAAAGGCGAGTCGAATCTACCTCCTGAAATCTGTTTCCTGCAAATCTGCCTTGCTTTCAAATCCTCTTCGTTGCCTTCCCTCAATATATTTGTGGACGAGAGTTCTCATTTATAACTCTGCACGTTTGTGAATTGCAGTGCCCCTGAGCTCCATTTGTCTCCTCGCTTTTTTGGGAGCTGGCCGCAAAAGCGCAGGATTGCTTCAGGCCCTATTTTGGTTCTGGGGGGCAGGCTGAGCCTGTGGTTCATTCTTCTTCCTGATGGGAAAATGGAGTGACCTATGCCTGTCCCAACACCTAGGGCTCGTCTCACATTGGTTCCACGTCTTCCCGTTCATCCTCAGGACAGATTGCAACCTGTACAATCAGGAGGTTAAAGGTGCTCATTCTCCAAATAGGGAGATGGTTAGTCAAGCAGCTGGAATGGTGAACCCGAGCACAAGGAGAGGAGAAATGAGGTGCGTTTTGGAAACATTTCCCGATCTCACGGCATACCATCTTCTGGCTTTCCCATGCATGTTTTGATGTAGGAAGATTCCCTTGTACCTGGAGATTTGAGACCCATGGGGTGTGTTCCCCGCAGTGTTACTTTAAAGTATCTGCGTTTGCTCACCCAACCTCACCAATCCTCTCAGCCCCAAGAGTGTCCAGCCTTATGTCTCATCCAGCTGTGGGTCTAGATATGGTCAATCCAGGTTGCATCATAGACCCTGAACGGATTTTGTAAGAATTTCTCTCTCTTTCACTGTCTTTGTTTTGTGGGTTTTTTAAGTAATTTATGTTTAGAATCGGGTTTGGCTGCTTTTCCCTGCTGTGTTGATGCCGCTTTACACCCTCTTGATTCACTTGCAGAGAGATATCCATACATAGGTTTTCAGATTCTTACTAGTCAGATATATTCTTGTGTGGTGACTAGGGTGTGTTGAGTCCAGTTCACTGAGCAGGGAGTAGGCCTTGTCTATTACATATTAGGGTTATGGAGCGGTCTCTGAGCTAATTTCAAACCCTTGTTTTATGCATCACCCCACCTCACCTTTCCTGTTAAGCAGCCATAGTGTGTCTTCTAAAGGTGTGACTCTGTTCTGTTTTGTAATTCAGTTCAAGTGTAGCGATTTTGACATTCCCTCTATAAGCGATATCTAAGGATAAGTGTCTTTTTCTGTGTGACTTATTTCACTTAGAATCATCGTACCTAAATCCACTCATCATGCTGCTAACTAGCCTTATGACATTGATTTCATGGCTGAGTGATATTCCATTGTGCCAAGTACCACCATTTCTTTATCCATTTTTCTCTTTCCTGGGATATTGAAGGTGTACCGAAGCGGAGGTTCTTGGCAACAGAGCAGCCGTAAACTTTAGGGTGCCTGTGTCTTGTTGATTTTTAGTTTTCCCAATTTATATGCCCATGAGTGGAAGTGCCCTATGCTCTCTACGCTGTGTTTATTACTTGTTTCAGGACACACCGTACTCTTCTCCAGAGTGCCTGTTGGCAATTTACATCCCGCCCATCAGCGTAGCAAGGCTCCCATGTCTCCATGGCCTGTCCTGCTTTTCTGGTTTTTACAGTTTGTTCAGCATGGCCCTTTTGACCGAGGGCAAGCGAGACTTCTTTGTAGCGCTGATTTGCCCTTCCGGCTTGCTTGGTTGGCCAAAAAGGGCGTATGCGTTTTTTCCTGAATATATTCAGGAAAAAACGCATACGCCCTTTTTGGCCAAGGGCATCATTGTCAACGTTTTGTCGCTTTTCATGTGCTTTAAAGGCGAGTCGAATCTACCTCCTAAAATCTGTTTCCTGCAAATCTGCCTTGCTTTCAAATCCTCTTCGTTGCCTTCCCTCAATATATTTGTGCACGAGAGTTCTCATTTATAACTCTGCACGTTTGTGAATTGCAGTGCCCCTGAGCTCCATTTGTCTCCTCGCTTTCTTGGGAGCTGGCCGCAAAAGCGCAGGATTGCTTCAGGCCCTATTTTGGTTCTGGGGGGCAGGCTGAGCCTGTGGTTCATTCTTCTTCCTGATGGGAAAATGGAGTGACCTATGCCTGTCCCAACACCTAGGGCTCGCTCTCGTTGGTTCTGCGTCTTCCCGTTCATCCTCAGGACAAATTGCAACCTGTACAATCAGGAGGTTAAAGGTGCTGATTCTCCAAGTAGAGAGATGGTTAGTCAAGCGGCTGGAATGGCGAACCCGAGCACAAGGAGAGGAGAAATGATGTGCGTTTTAGAAACCTTTCCCGATCTCACGGCATACCATCTTCTGGGTTTCCCATGCATGTTTTGATGTAGGAAGATGCCCTTGTACCTGGAGATTTGAGACCCATGGGGTGGGTACCCCGCGGTATTACTTTAAAGTATCTGCATTTGCTCACCCAACCTCACCAATCCTCTCAGCCCCAAGAGTGTCCAGCCTTATGACTCATCCAGCTGTGGGTCTAGATATGCTCAATCCAGGTTGCATCAGAGACCCTGAACGGATTTTGTAAGAATTTCTCTCTCTTTCACTGTCTTTGCTTTGTGGGTTTTTTAAAGTAATGTATGTTTAGAATGGGGTTTGGCTGCTTTTCCCTGCTGTGTTTATGCCGCTTTACACCCTCTTGATTCACTTGCAGAGAGATATCAATACATAGGTTTTCAGATTCATACTAGTCAGATATATTCTTGTGCGGTGACTAGGGGGTGTTGAGTCCAGTACACTGAGCAGGGAGTAGGCCTTGTCTATTACATATTTGGCTTATGGAGCGGTCTCTGAGCTAATTTCAAACCCTTGTTTTATGCATCACCCCACCTCACCTTTCCCGTTAAGCAGCCATAGTGTGTCTTCTAAAGGTGTGCCTCTGTTCTGTTTTGTAATTCAGTTCAAGTGTAACGATTTTGACATTCCCTCAATAAGCGATATCTTAGGAGAAGGGCCTTTTACTGTGTGACTTATTTCACTTAGAATCATCGTACCTAAATCCACTCATCATGCTGCTAACTAGCCTTATGACATTGATTTCATGGCTGAGTGATATTCCATTGTGCCAAGTACCACCATTTCTTTATCCATTTTTCTCTTTCCTGGGATATTGAAGGTGTACCGAAGCGGAGGTTCTTGGCAACAGAGCAGCCGTAAAATTTAGGGTGCCTGTGTCTTGTTGATTTTTAGTTTTCCCAATTTATACGCCCATGAGTGGAAGTGCCCTATGCTCTCAACGCTGTGTTTATTACTTGTTTCAGGACACACCGTACTCTTCTCCAGAGTGCCTGTTGGCAATTTACATCCCGCCCATCAGCGTAGCAAGGCTCCCCTGTCTCCATGGCCTGTCCTGCTTTTCTGGTTTTTACAGTTTGTTCAGCATGGCCCTTTTGACCGAGGGCAAGCGAGACTTCTTTGTAGCGCTGATTTGCCCTTCTGGCTTGCTTGGTTGGCCAAAAAGGGCGTATGCGTTTTTTCCTGAATATATTCAGGAAAAAACGCATACGCCCTTTTTGGCCAAGGGCATCATTGTCAACGTTTTGCCGCTTTTCATGTGCTTTAAAGGCGAGTCGAATCTACCTCCTGAAATCTGTTTCCTGCAAATCTGCCTTGCTTTCAAATCCTCTTCGTTGCCTTCCCTCAATATATTTGTGGACGAGAGTTCTCATTTATAACTCTGCACGTTTGTGAATTGCAGTGCCCCTGAGCTCCATTTGTCTCCTCGCTTTTTTGGGAGCTGGCCGCAAAAGCGCAGGATTGCTTCAGGCCCTATTTTGGTTCTGGGGGGCAGGCTGAGCCTGTGGTTCATTCTTCTTCCTGATGGGAAAATGGAGTGACCTATGCCTGTCCCAACACCTAGGGCTCGTCTCACATTGGTTCCACGTCTTCCCGTTCATCCTCAGGACAGATTGCAACCTGTACAATCAGGAGGTTAAAGGTGCCCATTCTCCAAATAGGGAGATGGTTAGTCAAGCAGCTGGAATGGTGAACCCGAGCACAAGGAGAGGAGAAATGAGGTGCCTTTTAGAAACCTTTCCCGATCTCATGGCATACCATCTTCTGGGTTTCCCATGCATGTTTTGATGTAGGAAGATGCCCTTGTACCTGGAGATTTGAGACCCATGGGGTGTGTTCCCCGCAGTGTTACTTTAAAATATCTGCGTTTGCTCACCCAACCTCACCAATCCTCTCAGCCCCAAGAGTGTCCAGCCTTATGTCTCATCCAGCTGTGGGTCTAGATATGGTCAATCCAGGTTGCATCATAGACCCTGAACGGATTTTGTAAGAATTTCTCTCTCTTTCACTGTCTTTGTTTTGTGGGTTTTTTAAGTAATTTATGTTTAGAATCGGGTTTGGCTGCTTTTCCCTGCTGTGTTGATGCCGCTTTACACCCTCTTGATTCACTTGCAGAGAGATATCCATACATAGGTTTTCAGATTCTTACTAGTCAGATATATTCTTGTGTGGTGACTAGGGTGTGTTGAGTCCAGTTCACTGAGCAGGGAGTAGGCCTTGTCTATTACATATTAGGGTTATGGAGCGGTCTCTGAGCTAATTTCAAACCCTTGTTTTATGCATCACCCCACCTCACCTTTCCTGTTAAGCAGCCATAGTGTGTCTTCTAAAGGTGTGACTCTGTTCTGTTTTGTAATTCAGTTCAAGTGTAGCGATTTTGACATTCCCTCTATAAGCGATATCTTAGGATAAGTGTCTTTTTCTGTGTGACTTATTTCACTTAGAATCATCGTACCTAAATCCACTCATCATGCTGCTAACTAGCCTTATGACATTGATTTCATGGCTGAGTGATATTCCATTGTGCCAAGTACCACCATTTCTTTATCCATTTTTCTCTTTCCTGGGATATTGAAGGTGTACCGAAGCGGAGGTTCTTGGCAACAGAGCAGCCGTAAACTTTAGGGTGCCTGTGTCTTGTTGATTTTTAGTTTTCCCAATTTATACGCCCATGAGTGGAAGTGCCCTATGCTCTCAACGCTGTGTTTATTACTTGTTTCAGGACACACCGTACTCTTCTCCAGAGTGCCTGTTGGCAATTTACATCCCGCCCATCAGCGTAGCAAGGCTCCCCTGTCTCCATGGCCTGTCCTGCTTTTCTGGTTTTTACACTTTGTTCAGCATGGCCCTTTTGACCGAGGGCAAGCGAGACTTCTTTGTAGCGCTGATTTGCCCTTCCGGCTTGCTTGGTTGGCCAAAAAGGGCGTATGCGTTTTTTCCTGAATATATTCAGGAAAAAACGCATACGCCCTTTTTGGCCAAGGGCATCATTGTCAACGTTTTGTCACTTTTCATGTGCTTTAAAGGCGAGTCGAATCTACCTCCTGAAATCTGTTTCCTGCAAATCTGCCTTGCTTTCAAATCCTCTTCGTTGCCTTCCCTCAAAATATTTGTGGACGAGAGATCTCATTTATAACTCTGCACGTTTGTGAATTGCAGTGCCCCTGAGCTCCATTTGTCTCCTCGCTTTTTTGGGAGCTGGCCGCAAAAGCGCAGGATTGCTTCAGGCCCTATTTTGGTTTTGGGGGGCAGGCTGAGCCTGTGGTTCATTCTTCTTCCTGATGTGAAAATGGAGTGACCTGTGCCTGTCCCAACACCTAGGGCTAGTCTCTCGTTGGTTCCCCGTCTTCCCGTTCATCCTCAGGACAAACTGCAACCTGGACGAAACAGGAGGTTAAAGGTGCTGATTCTCCAAGTAGGGAGATGGTGAATCAAGCGGCTGGATGGCGGACCCGAGCACAAGGAGAGGAGAAATGAGGTGCGTTTTAGAAACTTTTTGCGATCTCACGGCATACCATCTTCTGGGTTTCCCATGCATGTTTTGATGTAGGAAGATGCCCTTGTACCTGGAGATTTGAGACCCATGGGGTGTGTTCCCCGCAGTGTTACTTTAAATTATCTGCGTTTGCTCACCCAACCTCACCAATCCTCTCAGCCCCAAGAGTGTCCAGCCTTATGTCTCATCCAGCTGTGGGTCTAGATATGGTCAATCCAGGTTGCATCAGAGACCCAGTACGGATTTTGTAAGAATTTCTCTCTCTTTCACTGTCTTTGCTTTGTGGCTTTTTTAAAGTAATGTATGTTTAGAATGGGGTTTGGCCGCTTTTCCCTGCTGTGTTTATGCCACTTTACACCCTCTTGATTCACTTGCAGAGAGATATCAATACATAGGTTTTCAGATTCATACTAGTCAGATATATTCTTGTGCGGTGACTAGGGGGTGTTGAGTCCAGTACACTGAGCAGGGAGTAGGCCTTGTCTATTACATATTTGTCTTATGGAGCGGTGTCTGAGCTAATTTCAAACCCTTGTTTTATGCATCACCCCACCTCACCTTTCCCGTTAAGCAGCCATAGTGTGTCTTCTAAAGGTGTGACTCTGTTCTGTTTTGTAATTCAGTTCAAGTGTAGCGATTTTGACATTCCCTCTAGAAGCGATATCTTAGGATAAGGGCCTTTTTCTGTGTGACTTATTTCACTTAGAATCATCGTACCTAAATCCACTCATCATGCTGCTAACTAGCCTTATGTCATTGATTTCATGGCTGAGTGATATTCCATTGTGCCAAGTACCACCATTTCTTTATCCATTTTTCTCTTTCCTGGGATATTGAAGGTGTACCGAAGCGGAGGTTCTTGGCAACAGAGCAGCCGTAAAGTTTGGGGTGCCTGTGTCTTGTTGACTTTTAGTTTTCCCAATTTATACGCCCATGAGTGGAAGTGCCCTATGCTCTCTACGCTGTGTTTATTACTTGTTTCAGGACACACCGTACTCTTCTCCAGAGTGCCTGTTGGCAATTTACATCCCGCCCATCAGCGTAGCAAGGCTCCCATGTCTCCATGGCCTGTCCTGCTTTTCTGGTTTTTACATTTTGTTCAGCATGGCCCTTTTGACCGAGGGCAAGCGAGACTTCTTTGTAGCGCTGATTTGCCCTTCCGGCTTGCTTGGTTGGCCAAAAAGGGCGTATGCGTTTTTTCCTGAATATATTCAGGAAAAAACGCATACGCCCTTTTTGGCCAAGGGCATCATTGTCAACGTTTTGCCGCTTTTCATGTGCTTTAAAGGCGAGTCGAATCTACCTCCTGAAATCTGTTTCCTGCAAATCTGCCTTGCTTTCAAATCCTCTTCGTTGCCTTCCCTCAATATATTTGTGCACGAGAGTTCTCATTTATAACTCTGCACGTTTGTGAATTGCAGTGCCCCTGAGCTCCATTTGTCTCCTCGCTTTCTTGGGAGCTGGCCGCAAAAGCGCAGGATTGCTTCAGGCCCTATTTTGGTTCTGGGGGGCAGGCTGAGCCTGTGGTTCATTCTTCTTCCTGATGGGAAAATGGAGTGACCTGTGCCTGTCCCAACACCTAGGGCTAGTCTCTCGTTGGTCCCCCGTCTTCCCGTTCATCCTCAGGACAAATTGCAACCTGGACGAAACAGGAGGTTAAAGGTGCTGATTCTCCAAGTAGGGAGATGGTTAGTCAAGCGGCTGGAATGGCGAACCCGAGCAAAAGGAGAGGAGAAATGAGTTGCGTTTTAGAAACCTTTCCCGATCTCACGGCATACCATCTTCTGGGTTTCCCATGCATGTTTTGATGTAGGAAGATTCCCTTGTACCTGGAGATTTGAGACCCATGGGGTGGGTACCCCGCGGTATTACTTTAAAGTATCTGCATTTGCTCACCCAACCTCACCAATCCTCTCAGCCCCAAGAGTGTCCAGCCTTATGTCTCATCCAGCTGTGGGTCTAGATATGGTCAATCCAGGTTGCATCAGAGACCCTGAACGGATTTTGTAAGAATTTCTCTCTCTTTCACTGTCTTTGCTTTGTGGGTTTTTTAAAGTAATGTATGTTTAGAATGGGGTTTGGCTGCTTTTCCCTGCTGTGTTTATGCCGCTTTACACCCTCTTGATTCACTTGCAGAGAGATATCAATACATAGGTTTTCAGATTCATACTAGTCAGATATATTCTTGTGCGTTGACTAGGGGGTGTTGAGTCCAGTACACTGAGCAGGGAGTAGGCCTTGTCTATTACATATTTGGCTTATGGAGCGGTGTCTGAGCTAATTTCAAACCCTTGTTTTATGCATCACCCCACCTCACCTTTCCCGTTAAGCAGCCATAGTGTGTCTTCTAAAGGTGTGACTCTGTTCTCTTTTGTAATTCAGTTCAAGTGTAGCGATTTTGACATTCCCTCTAGAAGCGATATCTTAGGATAAGTGTCTTTTTCTGTGTGACTTATTTCACTTAGAATCATCGTACCTAAATCCACTCATCATGCTGCTAACTAGCCTTATGACATTGATTTCATGGCTGAGTGATATTCCATTGTGCCAAGTACCACCATTTCTTTATCCATTTTTCTCTTTCCTGGGATATTGAAGGTGTACCGAAGCGGAGGTTCTTGGCAACAGAGCAGCCGTAAAGTTTGGGGTGCCTGTGTCTTGTTGACTTTTAGTTTTCCCAATTTATACGCCCATGAGTGGAAGTGCCCTATGCTCTCTACGCTGTGTTTATTACTTGTTTCAGGACACACCGTACTCTTCTCCAGAGTGCCTGTTGGCAATTTACATCCCGCCCATCAGCGTAGCAAGGCTCCCATGTCTCCATGGCCTGTCCTGCTTTTCTGGTTTTTACATTTTGTTCAGCATGGCCCTTTTGACCGAGGGCAAGCGAGACTTCTTTGTAGCACTGATTTGCCCTTCCGGCTTGCTTGGTTGGCCAAAAAGGGCGTATGCGTTTTTTCCTGAATATATTCAGGAAAAAACGCATACGCCCTTTTTGGCCAAGGGCATCATTGTCAACGTTTTGCCGCTTTTCATGTGCTTTAAAGGCGAGTCGAATCTACCTCCTGAAATCTGTTTCCTGCAAATCTGCCTTGCTTTCAAATCCTCTTCGTTGCCTTCCCTCAATATATTTGTGCACGAGAGTTCTCATTTATAACTCTGCACGTTTGTGAATTGCAGTGCCCCTGAGCTCCATTTGTCTCCTCGCTTTCTTGGGAGCTGGCCGCAAAAGCGCAGGATTGCTTCAGGCCCTATTTTGGTTCTGGGGGGCAGGCTGAGCCTGTGGTTCATTCTTCTTCCTGATGGGAAAATGGAGTGACCTGTGCCTGTCCCAACACCTAGGGCTAGTCTCTCGTTGGTTCCCCGTCTTCCCGTTCATCCTCAGGACAAATTGCAACCTGGTCGAAACAGGAAGTTAAAGGTGCTGATTCTCCAAGTAGGGAGAAGGTTAGTCAAGCGGCTGGAATGGCGAACCCGAGCACAAGGAGAGGAGAAATGAGGTGCGTTTTAGAAACCTTTCCCGATCTCACGGCATACCATCCTCTGGGTTTCCCATGCATGTTTTGATGTAGGAAGATGCCCTTGTACCTGGAGATTTGAGACCCATGGGGTGTGTACCCCGCGGTGTTACTTTAAAGTATCTGGGTTTGCTCTCCCAACCTCACCAATCCTCTCAGCCCCAAGAGTGTCCAGCCTTAGGTCTCATCCAGCTGTGGGTCTAGATATGGTCAATCCAGGTTGCATCATAGACCCTGAATGGATTTTGTAAGAATTTCTCTCTCTTTAACTGTCTTTGTTTTGTGGGTTTTTTAAAGTAATTTATGTTTAGAATCGGGCTTGGCTGCTTTTCCCTGCTGTGTTGATGCCGCTTTACACCCTCTTGATTCACTTGCAGAGAGATATCGATACATAGGTTTTCAGATTCTTACTAGTCAAATATATTCTTGTGTGGTGACTAGGGTGTGTTGAGTCCAGTTCACTGAGCAGGGAGTAGGCCTTGTCTATTACATATTTGGCTTATGGAGCGGTCTCTGAGCTAATTTCAAACCCTTGTTTTATGCATCACCCCACCTCACCTTTCCCGTTAAGCAGCCATAGTGTGTCTTCTAAAGGTGTGACTCTGTTCTCTTTTGTAATTCAGTTCAAGTGTAGCGATTTTGACATTCCCTCTATAAGCGATATGTTAGGATAAGTGTCTTTTTCTGTGTGACTTATTTCACTTAGAATCATCGTACCTAAATCCACTCATCATGCTGCTAACTAGCCTTATGACATTGATTTCATGGCTGAGTGATATTCCATTGTGCCAAGTACCACCATTTCTTTATCCATTTTTCTCTTTCCTGGGATATTGAAGGTGTACCGAAGCGGAGGTTCTTGGAAACAGAGCAGCCGTAAACTTTAGGGTGCCTGTGTCTTGTTGATTTTTAGTTTTCCCAATTTATATGCCCATGAGTGGAAGTGCCCTATGCTCTCAACGCTGTGTTTATTACTTGTTTCAGGACACACCGTACTCTTCTCCAGAGTGCCTGTTGGCAATTTACATCCCGCCCATCAGCGTAGCAAGGCTCCCATGTCTCCATGGCCTGTCCTGCTTTTCTGGTTTTTACAATTTGTTCAGCATGGCCCTTTTGATCGAGGGCAAGGGAGACTTCTTTGTAGCGCTGATTTGCCCTACCGGCTTGCTTGGTTGGCCAAAAAGGGCGTATGCGTTTTTTCCTGAATATATTCAGGAAAAAACGCATACGCCCTTTTTGGCCAAGGGCATCATTGTCAACGTTTTGCCGCTTTTCATGTGCTTTAAAGGCGAGTCGAATCTACCTCCTGAAATCTGTTTCCTGCAAATCTGCCTTGCTTTCAAATCCTCTTCGTTGCCTTCCCTCATTATATTTGTGCACGAGAGTTCGCATTTATAACTCTGCACGTTTGTGAATTGCAGTTCCCCTGAGCTCCATTTGTCTCCTCGATTTTTAGGGAGCTGGCCGCAAAAGCGCAGGATTGCTTCAGGCCCTATTTTAGTTCTGGGGGGCAGGCTGAGCCTGTGGTTCATTCTTATTCCTGATGGGAAAATGGAGTGACCTATGCCTGTCCCAACACCTAGGGCTCTCTCTCGTTGGTTCTGCGTCTTCCCATTCATCCTCAGGACAAATTGCAACCTGTACAATCAGGAGGTTAAAGGTGCTGATTCTCCAAGTAGAGAGATGGTTAGTCAAGCGGCTGGAATGGCGAACCCGAGCACAAGGAGAGGAGAAATGAGGTGCGTTTTAGAAACTTTTCCCGATCTCACGGCATACCATCTTCTGGGTTTCCCATGCATGTTTTGATGTAGGAAGATGCCCTTGTACCTGGAGATTTGAGACCCATGGGGTGGGTACCCCGCGGTATTACTTTAAAGTATCTGCATTTGCTCACCCAACCTCACCAATCCTCTCAGCCCCAAGAGTGTCCAGCCTTATGTCTCATCCAGCTGTGGGTCTAGATATGGTCAATCCAGGTTGCATTAGAGACCCTGAACGGATTTTGTAAGAATTTCTCTCTCTTTCACTGTCTTTGCTTTGTGGGTTTTTAAAAGTAATGTATGTTTAGAATGGGGTTTGGCTGCTTTTCCCTGCTGTGTTTATGCCGCTTTACACCCTCTTGATTCACTTGCAGAGAGATATCAATACATAGGTTTTCAGATTCATACTAGTCAGATATATTCTTGTGCGGTGACTAGGGGGTGTTGAGTCCAGTACACTGAGCAGGGAGTAGGCCTTGTCTATTACATATTTGGCTTATGGAGCGGTGTCTGAGCTAATTTCAAACCCTTGTTTTATGCATCACCCCACCTCACCTTTCCCGTTAAGCAGCCATAGTGTGTCTTCTAAAGGTGTGACTCTGTTCTGTTTTGTAATTCAGTTCAAGTGTAGCGATTTTGACATTCCCTCTAGAAGCGATATCTTAGGATAAGGGCCTTTTTCTATGTGACTTATTTCACTTAGAATCATCGTACCTAAATCCACTCATCATGCTGCTAACAGGCCTTATGTCATTGATTTCATGGCTGAGTGATATTCCATTGTGCCAAGTACCACCATTTCTTTATCCATTTTTCTCTTTCCTGGGATATTGAAGGTGTACCGAAGCGGAGGTTCTTGGTAACAGAGCAGCCGTAAAGTTTGGGGTGCCTGTGTCTTGTTGACTTTTAGTTTTCCCAATTTATACGCCCATGAGTGGAAGTGCCCTATGCTCTCTACGCTGTGTTTATTACTTGTTTCAGGACACACCGTACTCTTCTCCAGAGTGCCTGTTGGCAATTTACATCCCGCCCATCAGCGTAGCAAGGCTCCCATGTCTCCATGGCCTGTCCTGCTTTTCTGGTTTTTACATTTTGTTCAGCATGGCCCTTTTGACCGAGGGCAAGCGAGACTTCTTTGTAGCGCTGATTTGCCCTTCCGGCTTGCTTGGTTGGCCAAAAAGGGCGTATGCGTTTTTTTCTGAATATATTCAGGAAAAAACGCATACGCCCTTTTTGGCCAAGGGCATCATTGTCAACGTTTTGCCGCTTTTCATGTGCTTTAAAGGCGAGTCGAATCTACCTCCTGAAATCTGTTTACTGCAAATCTGCCTTGCTTTCAAATCCTCTTCGTTGCCTTCCCTCAATATATTTGTGGACGAGAGTTCTCATTTATAACTCTGCACGTTTGTGAATTGCAGTGCCCCTGAGCTCCATTTGTCTCCTCGCTTTCTTGGGAGCTGGCCGCAAAAGCGCAGGATTGCTTCAGGCCCTATTTTGGTTCTGGGGGGCAGGCTGAGCCTGTGGTTCATTCTTCTTCCTGATGGGAAAATGGAGTGACCTGTGCCTGTCCCAACACCTAGGGCTAGTCTCTCGTTGGTCCCCCGTCTTCCCGTTCATCCTCAGGACAAATTGCAACCTGGACGAAACAGGAGGTTAAAGGTGCTGATTCTCCAAGTAGGGAGATGGTTAGTCAAGCGGCTGGAATGGCGAACCCGAGCACAAGGAGAGGAGAAATGAGTTGCGTTTTAGAAACCTTTCCCGATCTCACGGCATACCATCTTCTGGGTTTCCCATGCATGTTTTGATGTAGGAAGATGCCCTTGTACCTGGAGATTTGAGACCCATGGGGTGTGTTCCCCGCAGTGTTACTTTAAAGTATCTGCATTTGCTCACCCAACCTCACCAATCCTCTCAGCCCCAAGAGTGTCCAGCCTTATGTCTCATCCAGCTGTGGGTCTAGATATGGTCAATCCAGGTTGCATCATAGACCCTGAATGGATTTTGTAAGAATTTCTCTCTCTTTAACTGTCTTTGTTTTCTGGGTTTTTTAAAGTAATTTATGTTTAGAAGCGGGCTTGGCTGATTTTCCCTGCTGTGTTGATGCCGCTTTACACCCTCTTGATTCACTCGCAGAGAGATATCGATACATAGGTTTTCAGATTCTTACTAGTCAAATATATTCTTGTGTGGTGACTAGGGTGTGTTGACTCCAGTTCACTGAGCAGGGAGTAGGCCTTGTCTATTACATATTTGGCTTATGGAGCGGTCTCTGAGCTAATTTCAAACCCTTGATTTATGCATCACCCCACCTCACCTTTCCCGTTAAGCAGCCATAGTGTGTCTTCTAAAGGTGTGACTCTGTTCTCTTTTGTAATTCAGTTCAAGTGTAGCGATTTTGACATTCCCTCTATAAGCGATATCTTAGGATAAGTGTCTTTTTCTGTGTGACTTATTTCACTTAGAATCATCGTACCTAAATCCACTCATCATGCTGCTAACTAGCCTTATGACATTGATTTCATGGCTGAGTGATATTCCATTGTGCCAAGTACCACCATTTCTTTATCCATTTTTCTCTTTCCTGGGATATTGAAGGTGTACCGAAGCGGAGGTTCTTGGAAACAGAGCAGCCGTAAACTTTAGGGTGCCTGTGTCTTGTTGATTTTTAGTTTTCCCAATTTATATGCCCATGAGTGGAAGTGCCCTATGCTCTCAACGCTGTGTTTATTACTTGTTTCAGGACACACCGTACTCTTCTCCAGAGTGCCTGTTGGCAATTTACATCCCGCCCATCAGCGTAGCAAGGCTCCCATGTCTCCATGGCCTGTCCTGCTTTTCTGGTTTTTACACTTTGTTCAGCATGGCCCTTTTGACCGAGGGCAAGCGAGACTTCTTTGTAGCGCTGATTTGCCCTTCCGGCTTGCTTGGTTGGCCAAAAAGGGCGTATGCGTTTTTTCCTGAATATATTCAGGAAAAAACGCATACGCCCTTTTAGGCCATGGGCATCATTGTCAACGTTTTGCCGCTTTTCATGTGCTTTAAAGGCGAGTCGAATCTACCTCCTGAAATCTGTTTCCTGCAAATCTGCCTTGCTTTCAAATCCTCTTCGTTGCCTTCCCTCATTATATTTGTGCACGAGAGTTCGCATTTATAACTCTGCACGTTTGTGAATTGCAGTTCCCCTGAGCTCCATTTGTCTTCTCGATTTTTAGGGAGCTGGCCGCAAAAGCGCAGGATTGCTTCAGGCCCTATTTTAGTTCTGGGGGGCAGGCTGAGCCTGTGGTTCATTCTTATTCCTGAAGGGAAAATGGAGTGACCTATGCCTGTCCCAACACCTAGGGCTCTCTCTCGTTGGTTCTGCGTCTTCCCATTCATCCTCAGGACAAATTGCAACCTGTACAATCAGGAGGTTAAAGGTGCTGATTCTCCAAGTAGAGAGATGGTTAGTCAAGCGGCTGGAATGGCGAACCCGAGCACAAGGAGAGGAGAAATGAGGTGCGTTTTAGAAACTTTTCCCGATCTCACGGCATACCATCTTCTGGGTTTCCCATGCATGTTTTGATGTAGGAAGATGCCCTTGTACCTGGAGATTTGAGACCCATGGGGTGGGTACCCCGCGGTATTACTTTAAAGTATCTGCATTTGCTCACCCAACCTCACCAATCCTCTCAGCCCCAAGAGTGTCCAGCCTTATGTCTCATCCAGCTGTGGGTCTAGATATGGTCAATCCAGGTTGCATCAGAGACCCTGAACGGATTTTGTAAGAATTTCTCTCTCTTTCACTGTCTTTGCTTTGTGGGTTTTTTAAAGTAATGTATGTTTAGAATGGGGTTTGGCTGCTTTTCCCTGCTGTGTTTATGCCGCTTTACACCCTCTTGATTCACTTGCAGAGAGATATTAATACATAGGTTTTCAGATTCATACTAGTCAGATATATTCTTGTGCGGTGACTAGGTGGTGTTGAGTCCAGTACACTGAGCAGGGAGTAGGCCTTGTCTATTACATATTTGGCTTATGGAGCGGTGTCTGAGCTAATTTCAAACCCTTGTTTTATGCATCACCCCACCTCACCTTTCCCGTTAAGCAGCCATAGTGTGTCTTCTAAAGGTGTGACTCTGTTCTGTTTTGTAATTCAGTTCAAGTGTAGCGATTTTGACATTCCCTCTAGAAGCGATATCTTAGGATAAGGGCCTTTTTCTGTGTGACTTATTTCACTTAGAATCATCGTACCTAAATCCACTCATCATGCTGCTAACAGGCCTTATGTCATTGATTTCATGGCTGAGTGATATTCCATTGTGCCAAGTACCACCATTTCTTTATCCATTTTTCTCTTTCCTGGGATATTGAAGGTGTACCGAAGCGGAGGTTCTTGGTAACAGAGCAGCCGTAAAGTTTGGGGTGCCTGTGTCTTGTTGACTTTTAGTTTTCCCAATTTATACGCCCATGAGTGGAAGTGCCCTATGCTCTCTACGCTGTGTTTATTACTTGTTTCAGGACACACCGTACTCTTCTCCAGAGTGCCTGTTGGCAATTTACATCCCGCCCATCAGCGTAGCAAGGCTCCCATGTCTCCATGGCCTGTCCTGCTTTTCTGGTTTTTACATTTTGTTCAGCATGGCCCTTTTGACCGAGGGCAAGCGAGACTTCTTTGTAGCGCTGATTTGCCCTTCCGGCTTGCTTGGTTGGCCAAAAAGGGCGTATGCGTTTTTTTCTGAATATATTCAGGAAAAAACGCATACGCCCTTTTTGGCCAAGGGCATCATTGTCAACGTTTTGCCGCTTTTCATGTGCTTTAAAGGCGAGTCGAATCTACCTCCTGAAATCTGTTTACTGCAAATCTGCCTTGCTTTCAAATCCTCTTCGTTGCCTTCCCTCAATATATTTGTGGACGAGAGTTCTCATTTATAACTCTGCACGTTTGTGAATTGCAGTGCCCCTGAGCTCCATTTGTCTCCTCGCTTTCTTGGGAGCTGGCCGCAAAAGCGCAGGATTGCTTCAGGCCCTATTTTGGTTCTGGGGGGCAGGCTGAGCCTGTGGTTCATTCTTCTTCCTGATGGGAAAATGGAGTGACCTGTGCCTGTCCCAACACCTAGGGCTAGTCTCTCGTTGGTCCCCCGTCTTCCCGTTCATCCTCAGGACAAATTGCAACCTGGACGAAACAGGAGGTTAAAGGTGCTGATTCTCCAAGTAGGGAGATGGTTAGTCAAGCGGCTGGAATGGCGAACCCGAGCACAAGGAGAGGAGAAATGAGTTGCGTTTTAGAAACCTTTCCCGATCTCACGGCATACCATCTTCTGGGTTTCCCATGCATGTTTTGATGTAGGAAGATGCCCTTGTACCTGGAGATTTGAGACCCATGGGGTGTGTTCCCCGCAGTGTTACTTTAAAGTATCTGCATTTGCTCACCCAACCTCACCAATCCTCTCAGCCCCAAGAGTGTCCAGCCTTATGTCTCATCCAGCTGTGGGTCTAGATATGGTCAATCCAGGTTGCATCATAGACCCTGAATGGATTTTGTAATAATTTCTCTCTCTTTAACTGTCTTTGTTTTCTGGGTTTTTTAAAGTAATTTATGTTTAGAATTCGGCTTGGCTGATTTTCCCTGCTATGTTGATGCCGCTTTACACCCTCTTGATTCACTTGCAGAGAGATATCGATACATAGGTTTTCAGATTCTTACTAGTCAAATATATTCTTGTGTGGTGACTAGGGTGTGTTGACTCCAGTTCACTGAGCAGGGAGTAGGCCTTGTCTATTACATATTTGGCTTATGGAGCGGTCTCTGAGCTAATTTCAAACCCTTGTTTTATGCATCACCCCACGTCACCTTTCCCGTTAAGCAGCCATAGTGTGTCTTCTAAAGGTGTGACTCTGTTCTCTTTTGTAATTCAGTTCAAGTGTAGCGATTTTGACATTCCCTCTATAAGCGATATCTTAGGATAAGTGTCTTTTTCTGTGTGACTTATTTCACTTAGAATCATCGTACCTAAATCCACTCATCATGCTGCTAACTAGCCTTATGACATTGATTTCATGGCTGAGTGATATTCCATTGTGCCAAGTACCACCATTTCTTTATCCATTTTTCTCTTTCCTGGGATATTGAAGGTGTACCGAAGCGGAGGTTCTTGGAAACAGAGCAGCCGTAAACTTTAGGGTGCCTGTGTCTTGTTGATTTTTAGTTTTCCCAATTTATATGCCCATGAGTGGAAGTGCCCTATGCTCTCAACGCTGTGTTTATTACTTGTTTCAGGACACACCGTACTCTTCTCCAGAGTGCCTGTTGGCAATTTACATCCCGCCCATCAGCGTAGCAAGGCTCCCATGTCTCCATGGCCTGTCCTGCTTTTCTGGTTTTTACACTTTGTTCAGCATGGCCCTTTTGACCGAGGGCAAGCGAGACTTCTTTGTAGCGCTGATTTGCCCTTCCGGCTTGCTTGGTTGGCCAAAAAGGGCGTATGCGTTTTTTCCTGAATATATTCAGGAAAAAACGCATACGCCCTTTTTAGCCAAGGGCATAATTGTCAACGTTTTGCCGCTTTTCATGTGCTTTAAAGGTGAGTCGAATCTACCTCCTGAAATCTGTTTCCTGCAAATCTGCCTTGCTTTCAAATCCTCTTCGTTGCCTTCCCTCAATATATTTGTGCACGAGAGTTCGCATTTATAACTCTGCACGTTTGTGAATTGCAGTTCCCCTGAGCTCCATTTGTCTCCTCGCTTTTTAGGGAGCTGGCCGCAAAAGCGCAGGATTGCTTCAGGCCCTATTTTAGTTCTGGGGGGCAGGCTGAGCCTGTGGTTCATTCTTATTCCTGATGGGAAAATGGAGTGACCTATGCCTGTCCCAACACCTAGGGCTCGCTCTCGTTGGTTCTGCGTCTTCCCATTCATCCTCAGGACAAATTGCAACCTGTACAATCAGGAGGTTAAAGGTGCTGATTCTCCAAGTAGAGAGATGGTTAGTCAAGCGGCTGGAATGGCGAACCCGAGCACAAGGAGAGGAGAAATGAGGTGCGTTTTAGAAACCTTTCCCGATCTCACGGCATACCATCTTCTGGGTTTCCCATGCATGTTTTGATGTAGGAAGATGCCCTTGTACCTGGAGATTTGAGACCCATGGGGTGGGTACCCCGCGGTATTACTTTAAAGTATCTGCATTTGCTCACCCAACCTCACCAATCCTCTCAGCCCCAAGAGTGTCCAGCCTTATGTCTCATCCAGCTGTGGGTCTAGATATGGTCAATCCAGGTTGCATCAGAGACCCTGAACGGATTTTGTAAGAATTTCTCTCTCTTTCACTGTCTTTGCTTTGTGGGTTTTTTAAAGTAATGTATGTTTAGAATGGGGTTTGGCTGCTTTTCCCTGCTGTGTTTATGCTGCTTTACACCCTCTTTATTCACTTGCAGAGAGATATCAATACATAGGTTTTCAGATTCATACTAGTCAGATATATTCTTGTGCGGTGACTAGGGGGTGTTGAGTCCAGTACACTGAGCAGGGAGTAGGCCTTGTCTATTACATATTTGGCTTATGGAGCGGTGTCTGAGCTAATTTCAAACCCTTGTTTTATGCATCACCCCACCTCACCTTTCCCGTTAAGCAGCCATAGTGTGTCTTCTAAAGGTGTGCCTCTGTTCTGTTTTGTAATTCAGTTCAAGTGTAACGATTTTGACATTCCCTCAATAAGCGATATCTTAGGAGAAGGGCCTTTTACTGTGTGACTTATTTCACTTAGAATCATTGTACCTAAATCCACTCATCATGCTGCTAACGAGCCTTATGACATTGATTTCATGGCTGAGTGATATTCCATTGTGTCAAGTACCACCATTTCTTTATCCATTTTTCTCTTTCCTGGGATATTGTAGGTGTACCGAAGCGGAGGTTCTTGGAAACAGAGCAGCCGTAAACTTTAGGGTGCCTGTGTCTTGTTGATTTTTAGTTTTCCCAATTTATACGCCCATGAGTGGAAGTGCCCTATGCTCTCAACGCTGTGTTTATTACTTGTTTCAGGACACACCGTACTCTTCTCCAGAGTGCCTGTTGGCAATTTACATCCCGCCCATCAGCGTAGCAAGGCTCCCCTGTCTCCATGGCCTGTCCTGCTTTTCTGGTTTTTACAGTTTGTTCAGCATGGCCCTTTTGACCGAGGGCAAGCGAGACTTCTTTGTAGCGCTGATTTGCCCTTCTGGCTTGCTTGGTTGGCCAAAAAGGGCGTATGCGTTTTTTCCTGAATATATTCAGGAAAAAACGCATACGCCCTTTTTGGCCAAGGGCATCATTGTCAACGTTTTGCCGCTTTTCATGTGCTTTAAAGGCGAGTCGAATCTACCTCCTGAAATCTGTTTCCTGCAAATCTGCCTTGCTTTCAAATCCTCTTCGTTGCCTTCCCTCAATATATTTGTGGACGAGAGTTCTCATTTATAACTCTGCACGTTTGTGAATTGCAGTGCCCCTGAGCTCCATTTGTCTCCTTGCTTTTTTGGGAGCTGGCCGCAAAAGCGCAGGATTGCTTCAGGCCCTATGTTGGTTCTGGGGGGCAGGCTGAGCCTGTGGTTCATTCTTCTTCCTGATGGGAAAATGGAGTGACCTATGCCTGTCCCAACACCTAGGGCTCGTCTCACATTGGTTCCACGTCTTCCCGTTCATCCTCAGGACAGATTGCAACCTGTACAATCAGGAGGTTAAAGGTGCTCATTCTCCAAATAGGGAGATGGTTAGTCAAGCAGCTGGAATGGTGAACCCGAGCACAAGGAGAGGAGAAATGAGGTGCGTTTTAGAAACCTTTCCCGATCTCATGGCATACCATCTTCTGGGTTTCCCATGCATGTTTTGATGTAGGAAGATGCCCTTGTACCTGGAGATTTGAGACCCATGGGGTGTGTTCCCCGCAGTGTTACTTTAAAGTATCTGCGTTTGCTCACCCAACCTCACCAATCCTCTCAGCCCCAAGAGTGTCCAGCCTTATGTCTCATCCAGCTGTGGGTCTAGATATGGTCAATCCAGGTTGCATCATAGACCCTGAACGGATTTTGTAAGAATTTCTCTCTCTTTCACTGTCTTTGTTTTGTGGGTTTTTTAAGTAATTTATGTTTAGAATCGGGTTTGGCTGCTTTTCCCTGCTGTGTTGATGCCGCTTTACACCCTCTTGATTCACTTGCAGAGAGATATCCATACATAGGTTTTCAGATTCTTACTAGTCAGATATATTCTTGTGTGGTGACTAGGGTGTGTTGAGTCCAGTTCACTGAGCAGGGAGTAGGCCTTGTCTATTACATATTAGGGTTATGGAGCGGTCTCTGAGCTAATTTCAAACCCTTGTTTTATGCATCACCCCACCTCACCTTTCCTGTTAAGCAGCCATAGTGTGTCTTCTAAAGGTGTGACTCTGTTCTGTTTTGTAATTCAGTTCAAGTGTAGCGATTTTGACATTCCCTCTATAAGCGATATCTTAGGATAAGTGTCTTTTTCTGTGTGACTTATTTCACTTAGAATCATCGTACCTAAATCCACTCATCATGCTGCTAACTAGCCTTATGACATTGATTTCATGACTGAGTGATATTCCATTGTGCCAAGTACCACCATTTCTTTATCCATTTTTCTCTTTCCTGGGATATTGAAGGTGTACCGAAGCGGAGATTCTTGGAAACAGAGCAGCCGTAAACTTTAGGGTGCCTGTGTCTTGTTGATTTTTAGTTTTCCCAATTTATACGCCCATGAGTGGAAGTGCCCTATGCTCTCTACGCTGTGTTTATTACTTGTTTCAGGACACACCGTACTCTTCTCCAGAGTGCCTGTTGGCAATTTACATCCCGCCCATCAGCGTAGCAAGGCTCCCATGTCTCCATGGCCTGTCCTGCTTTTCTGGTTTTTACATTTTGTTCAGCATGGCCCTTTGGACCGATGGCAAGCAAGACTTCTTTGTAGCGCTGATTTGCCCTTCCGGCTTGCTTGGTTGGCCAAAAAGGGCGTATGCGTTTTTTCCTGAATATATTCAGGAAAAAACGCATACGCCCTTTTTGGCCAAGGGCATCATTGTCAACGTTTTGCCGCTTTTCATGTGCTTTAAAGGCGAGTCGAATCTACCTCCTGAAATCTGTTTCCTGCAAATCTGCCTTGCTTTCAAATCCTCTTTGTAGCCTTCCCTCAATATATTTGTGGACGAGAGTTCTCATTTATAACTCTGCACGTTTGTGAATTGCAGTGCCCCTGAGCTCCATTTGTCTCCTCGCTTTTTTGGGAGCTGGCCGCAAAAGCGCAGGATTGCTTCAGGCCCTATTTTGGTTCTGGGGGGCAGGCTGAGCCTGTGGTTCATTCTTCTTCCTGATGGGAAAATGGAGTGACCTGTGCCTGTCCCAACAGCGAGGGCTAGTCTCTCGTTGGTTCCCCGTCTTCCCGTTCATCCTCAGGACAAATTGCAACCTGGACGAAACAGGAGGTTAAAGGTGCTGATTCTCCAAGTAGGGAGATGGTTAGTCAAGCGGCTGGAATGGCGAACCCGAGCACAAGGAGAGGAGAAATGAGGTGCGTTTTAGAAACCTTTCCCGATCTCATGGCATACCATCTTCTGGGTTTCCCATGCATGTTTTGATGTAGGAAGATGCCCTTGTACCTGGAGATTTTAGACCCATGGGGTGGGTACCCCGCGGTATTACTTTAAAGTATCTGTATTTGCTCACCCAACTTCACCAATCCTCTCAGCCCCAAGAGTGTCCAGCCTTATGTCTCATCCAGCTGTGGGTCTAGATATGGTCAATCCAGGTTGCATCAGAGACCCTGAACGGATTTTGTAAGAATTTCTCTCTCTTTCACTGTCTTTGCTTTGTGGCTTTTTTAAAGTAATGTATGTTTAGAATGGGGTTTGGCTGCTTTTCCCTGCTGTGTTTATGCCGCTTTACACCCTCTTGATTCACTTGCAGAGAGATATCGATACATAGGTTTTCAGATTCATACTAGTCAGATATATTCTTGTGCGGTGACTAGGGGGTGTTGAGTGCAGTTCACTGAGAAGGGAGTAGGCCTTGTCTAGTACATATTTGGCTTATGGAGCGGTGTCTGAGCTAATTTCAAACCCTTGTTTTATGCAGCACCCCACCTCAACTTTCCAGTTAAGCAGACATAGTGTGTCTTCTAAAGGTGTGACTCTGTTCTGTTTGGTAATTCAGTTCAAGTGTAGCGATTTTGACATTCCCTCTATAAGCGATATCTTAGGATAAGTGCCTTTTTCTGTGTGACTTATTTCACTTAGAATCATCGTACCTAAATCCACTCATCATGCTGCTTACTAGCCTTATGACATTGATTTCATGGCTGAGTGATATTGCATTGTGCCAAGTACCACCATTTGTTTATCCATTTTTCTCTTTCCTGGGATATTGAAGGTGTACCGAAGCAGAGGTTCTTGGCAACAGAGCAGCCGTAAACTTTAGGGTGCCTGTGTCTTGTTGATTTTTAGTTTTCCCAATTTATACGCCCATGAGTGGAAGTGCCCTATGCTCTCTACGCTGTGTATATTATTTGTTTCAGGACACACCGTACTCTTCTCCAGAGTGCCTGTTGGCAATTTACATCCTGCCCATCAGCGTAGCAAGGCTCCCATGACTCCATGGCCTGTCCAGCTTTTCTGCTTTTTACACTTTGTTCAGCATGGCCTTTTGACCGAGGGCAAGCGAGACTTCTTTGTAGCGCTGATTTGCCCTTCCGGCTTGCTTGGTTGGCCAAAAAGGGCGTATGCGTTTTTTCCTGAATATATTCAGGAAAAAACGCATACGCCCTTTTTGGCCAAGGGCATCATTGTCAACGTTTTGCCACTTTTCATGTGCTTTAAAGGCGAGTCGAATCTACCTCCTGAAATCTGTTTCCTGCAAATCTGCCTTGCTTTCAAATCCTCTTCGTTGCCTTCCCTCAATATATTTGTGGACGAGAGTTCTCATTTATAACTCTGCACGTTTGTGAATTGCAGTGCCCCTGAGCTCAATTAGTCTCCTCGCTTTTTTGGGAGCTTGCCACAAAAGCGCAGGATTGCTTCAGGCCCTATTTTGGTTTTGGGGGGCAGGCTGAGCCTGTGGTTCATTCTTCTTCCTGATGGGAAAATGGAGTGACCTGTGCCTGTCCCAACACCTAGGGCTAGTCTCTCGTTGGTTCCCCGTCTTCCCGTTCATCCTCAGGACAAATTGCAACCTGGACGAAACAGGAGGTTAAAGGTGCTGATTCTCCATATAGGGAGATGGTTAGTCAAGCGGCTGGAATGGCGAACCCGAGCACAAGGAGAGGAGAAATGAGGTGCGTTTTAGAAACCTTTCCCGATCTCACGGCATACCATCTTCTGGGTTTCCCATGCATGTTTTGATGTAGGAAGATGCCCTTGTACCTGGAGATTTGAGACCCATGGGGTGTGTTCCCCGCAGTGTTACTTTAAATTATCTGCGTTTGCTCACCCAACCTCACCAATCCTCTCAGCCCCAAGAGTGTCCAGCCTTATATCTCATCCAGCTGTGGGTCTAGATATGGTCAATCCAGGTTGCATCAGAGACCCTGAACGGATTTTGTAAGAATTTCTCTCTCTTTCACTGTCTTTGCTTTGTGGCTTTTTTAAAGTAATGTATGTTTAGAATGGGGTTTGGGCGCTTTTCCCTGCTGTGTTTATGCCGCTTTACACCCTCTTGATTCACTTGCAGAGAGATATCAATACATAGGTTTTCAGATTCATACTAGTCAGATATATTCTTGTGCAGTGACTAGGGGGTGTTGAGTCCAGATCAGTGAGCAGGGAGTAGGCCTTGTTTATTACATATTTGGCTTATGGAGCGGTGTCTGAGCTAATTTCAAACCCTTGTTTTATGCATCACCCCACCTCACCTTTCCCGTTAAGCAGCCATAGTGTGTCTTCTAAAGGTGTGCCTCTGTTCTGTTTTGTAATTCAGTTCAAGTGTAGCGATTTTGACATTCCCTCTATAAGCGATATCTTAGGATAAGTGCCTTTTTCTGTGTGACTATTTCACTTAGAATCATCGTACCTAAATCCACTCATCATGCTGCTAACTAGCCTTATGACATTGATTTCATGGCTGAGTGATATTGCATTGTGCCAAGTACCAGCATTTCTTTATCCATTTTTCTCTTTCCTGGGATATTGAAGGTGTACCGAAGCGGAGGTTCTTGGCTACAGAGCAGACGTAAAGTTTGGGGTGCCTGTGTCTTGTTGATTTTTAGTTTTCCCAATTTATACGCCCATGAGTGGAAGTGCCCTATGCTCTCAACGCTGTGTTTATTACTTGTTTCAGGACACACCGTACTCTTCTCCAGAGTGCCTGTTGGCAATTTACATCCCACCCATCAGCGTAGCAAGGCTCCCATGTCTCCATGGCCTGTCCTGCTATTCTGGTTTTTACATTTTGTTCAGCATGGCCCTTTTGACCGAGGGCAAGCGAGACTTCTTTGTAGCGCTGATTTGCCCTTCCGGCTTGCTTGGTTGGCCAAAAAGGGCGTATGCGTTTTTTCCTGAATATATTCAGGAAAAAGCGCATACGCCCTTTTTGGCCAAGGGCATCATTGTCAACATTTTGCCGCTTTGCATGTGCTTTAAAGGCGAGTCGAATCTACCTCCTGAAATCTGTTTCCTGCAAATCTGCCTTGCTTTCAAATCCTCTTCGTTGCCTTCCCTCAATATATTTGTGCACGAGAGTTCTCATTTATAACTCTGCACGTTTGTGAATTGCAGTGCCCCTGAGCTCCATTTGTCTCCTCGCTTTTTTGGGAGCTGGCCGCAAAAGCGCAGGATTGCTTCAGGCCCTATTTTGGTTCTGGGGGGCAGGCTGACCCTGTGGTTCATTCTTCTTCCTGATGGGAAAATGGAGTGACCTGTGCCTGTCCCAACACCTAGGGCTAGTCTCTCGTTGGTTCCCCGTCTTCCCGTTCATCCTCAGGACAAATTGCAACCTGGACGAAACAGGAGGTTAAAGGTGCTGATTCTCCAAGTAGGGAGATGGTTAGTCAAGCAGCTGGAATGGCGAACCTGAGCACAAGGAGAGGAGAAATGAGGTGCGTTTTAGAAACCTTTCCCGATCTCACGGCATACCATCTTCTGGGTTTCCCATGCATGTTTTGATGTAGGAAGATGCCCTTGTACCTGGAGATTTGAGACCCATGGGGTGGGTACCCCGCGGTATTACTTTAAAGTATCTGCATTTGCTCACCCAACCTCACCAATCCTCTCAGCCCCAAGAGTGTCCAGCCTTATGTCTCATCCAGCTGTGGGTCTAGATATGGTCAATCCAGGTTGCATCAGAGACCCTGAACGGATTTTGTAAGAATTTCTCTCTCTTTCACTGTCTTTGCTTTGTGGGTTTTTTAAAGTAATGTATGTTTAGAATGGGGTTTGGCTGCTTTTCCCTGCTGTGTTTATGCCGCTTTACACCCTCTTGATTCACTTGCAGAGAGATATCAATACATAGGTTTTCAGATTCACACTAGTCAGATATATTCTTGTGCAGTGACTAGGGGGTGTTGAGTCCAGTACACTGAGCAGGGAGTAGGCCTTGTCTATTACATATTTGGTTTATGGAGCGGTGTCTGAGCTAATTTCAAACACTTGTTTTATGCATCACCCCACCTCACCTTTCCCGTTAAGCAGCCATAGTGTGTCTTCTAAAGGTGTGACTCTGTTCTGTTTTGTAATTCAGTTCAAGTGTAGCGATTTTGACATTCCCTCTAGAAGCGATATCTTAGGATAAGGGCCTTTTTCTGTGTGACTTATTTCACTTAGAATCATCGTACCTAAATCCACTCATCATGCTGCTAACTAGCCTTATGTCATTGATTTCATGGCTGAGTGATATTCCATTGTGCCAAGTACCACCATTTCTTTATCCATTTTTCTCTTTCCTGGGATATTGAAGGTGTACCGAAGCGGAGGTTCTTGGCAACAGAGCAGCCGTAAAGTTTGGGGTGCCTGTGTCTTGTTGACTTTTAGTTTTCCCAATTTATACGCCCATGAGTGGAAGTGCCCTATGCTCTCTACGCTGTGTTTATTACTTGTTTCAGGACACACCGTACTCTTCTCCAGAGTGCCTGTTGGCAATTTACATCCCGCCCATCAGCGTAGCAAGGCTCCCATGTCTCCATGGCCTGTCCTGCTTTTCTGGTTTTTACATTTTGTTCAGCATGGCCCTTTTGACCGAGGGCAAGCGAGACTTCTTTGTAGCGCTGATTTGCCCTTCCGGCTTGCTTGGTTGGCCAAAAAGGGCGTATGCGTTTTTTCCTGAATATATTCAGGAAAAAACGCATACGCCCTTTTTGGCCAAGGGCATCATTGTCAACGTTTTGCCGCTTTTCATGTGCTTTAAAGGCGAGTCGAATCTACCTCCTGAAATCTGTTTCCTGCAAATCTGCCTTGCTTTCAAATCCTCTTCGTTGCCTTCCCTCAATATATTTGTGGACGAGAGTTCTCATTTATAACTCTGCACGTTTGTGAATTGCAGTGCCCCTGAGCTCCATTTGTCTCCTCGCTTTCTTGGGAGCTGGCCGCAAAAGCGCAGGATTGCTTCAGGCCCTATTTTGGTTCTGGGGGGCAGGCTGAGCCTGTGGTTCATTCTTCTTCCTGATGGGAAAATGGAGTGACCTGTGCCTGTCCCAACACCTAGGGCTAGTCTCTCGTTGGTCCCCCGTCTTCCCGTTCATCCTCAGGACAAATTGCAACCTGGACGAAACAGGAGGTTAAAGGTGCTGATTCTCCAAGTAGGGAGATGGTTAGTCAAGCGGCTGGAATGGCGAACCCGAGCACAAGGAGAGGAGAAATGAGGTGAGTTTTAGAAACCTTTCCCGATCTCACGGCATACCATCTTCTGGGTTTCCCATGCATGTTTTGATGTAGGAAGATGCCCTTGTACCTGGAGATTTGAGACCCATGGGGTGGGTACCCCGCGGTATTACTTTAAAGTATCTGCATTTGCTCACCCAACCTCACCAATCCTCTCAGCCCCAAGAGTGTCCAGCCTTATGTCTCATCCAGCTGTGGGTCTAGATATCGTCAATCCAGGTTGCATCAGAGACCCTGAACGGATTTTGTAAGAATTTCTCTCTCTTTCACTGTCTTTGCTTTGTGGGTTTTTTAAAGTAATGTATGTTTAGAATGGGGTTTGGCTGCTTTTCCCTGCTGTGTTTATGCCGCTTTACACCCTCTTGATTGACTTGCAGAGAGATATCAATACATAGGTTTTCAGATTCATACTAGTCAGATATATTCTTGTGCGGTGACTAGGGGGTGTTGAGTCCAGTACACTGAGCAGGGAGTAGGCCTTGTCTATTACATATTTGGCTTATGGAGCGGTGTCTGAGCTAATTTCAAACCCTTGTTTTATGCATCACCCCACCTCACCTTTCCCGTTAAGCAGCCATAGTGTGTCTTCTAAAGGTGTGACTCTGTTCTGTTTTGTAATTCAGTTCAAGTGTAGCGATTTTGACATTCCCTCTATAAGCGATATCTTAGGATAAGTGTCTTTTTCTGTGTGACTTATTTCACTTAGAATCATCGTACCTAAATCCACTCATCATGCTGCTAACTAGCCTTATGACATTGATTTCATGGCTGAGTGATATTCCATTGTGCCAAGTACCACCATTTCTTTATCCATTTTTCTCTTTCCTGGGATATTGAAGGTGTACCGAAGCGGAGGTTCTTGGCAACAGAGCAGCCGTAAAGTTTGGGGTGCCTGTGTCTTGTTGACTTTTAGTTTTCCCAATTTATACGCCCATGAGTGGAAGTGCCCTATGCTCTCTACGCTGTGTTTATTACTTGTTTCAGGACACACCGTACTCTTCTCCAGAGTGCCTGTTGGCAATTTACATCCCGCCCATCAGCGTAGCAAGGCTCCCATGTCTCCATGGCCTGTCCTGCTTTTCTGGTTTTTACATTTTGTTCAGCATGGCCCTTTTGACCGAGGGCAAGCGAGACTTCTTTGTAGCGCTGATTTGCCCTTCCGGCTTGCTTGGTTGGCCAAAAAGGGCGTATGCGTTTTTTCCTGAATATATTCAGGAAAAAACGCATACGCCCTTTTTGGCCAAGGGCATCATTGTCAACGTTTTGTCGCTTTTCATGTGCTTTAAAGGCGAGTCGAATCTACCTCCTGAAATCTGTTTCCTGCAAATCTGCCTTGCTTTCAAATCCTCTTCGTTGCCTTCCCTCAATATATTTGTGCACGAGAGTTCTCATTTATAACTCTGCACGTTTGTGAATTGCAGTGCCCCTGAGCTCCATTTGTCTCCTCGCTTTCTTGGGAGCTGGCCGCAAAAGCGCAGGATTGCTTCAGGCCCTATTTTGGTTCTGGGGGGCAGGCTGAGCCTGTGGTTCATTCTTCTTCCTGATGGGAAAATGGAGTGACCTGTGCCTGTCCCAACACCTAGGGCTAGTCTCTCGTTGGTTCCCCGTCTTCCCGTTCATCCTCAGGACAAATTGCAACCTGGACGAAACAGGAGGTTAAAGGTGCTGATTCTCCAAGTAGGGAGATGGTTAGTCAAGCGGCTGGAATGGCGAACCAGAGCACAAGGAGAGGAGAAATGAGGTGCGTTTTAGAAACCTTTCCCGATCTCACGGCATACCATCCTCTGGGTTTCCCATGCATGTTTTGATGTAGGAAGATGCCCTTGTACCTGGAGATTTGAGACCCATGGGGTGTGTACCCCGCGGTGTTACTTTAAAGTATCTGGGTTTGCTCACCCAACCTCACCAATCCTCTCAGCCCCAAGAGTGTCCAGCCTTATGTCTCATCCAGCTGTGGGTCTAGATATGGTCAATCCAGGTTGCATCATAGACCCTGAATGGATTTTGTAAGAATTTCTCTCTCTTTCACTCTCTTTGTTTTGTGGGTTTTTTAAAGTAATTTATGTTTAGAATCGGGCTTGGCTGCTTTTCCCTGCTGTGTTGATGCCGCTTTACACCCTCTTGATTCACTTGCAGAGAGATATCGATACATAGGTTTTCAGATTCTTACTAGTCAAATATATTCTTGTGTGGTGACTAGGGTGTGTTGACTCCAGTTCACTGAGCAGGGAGTAGGCCTTGTCTATTACATATTTGGCTTATGGAGCGGTGTCTCAGCTAATTTCAAACCCTTGTTTTATGCATCACCCCACCTCACCTTTCCGGTTAAGCAGCCATAGTGTGTCTTCTAAAGGTGTGCCTCTGTTCTGTTTTGTAATTCAGTTCAAGTTTAGCGATTTTGACATTCCCTCTATAAGCGATATCTTAGGATAAGTGCCTTTTTCTGTGTGACTTATTTCACTTAGAATCATCGTACCTAAATCCACTCATCATGCTGCTAACTAGCCTTATGACATTGATTTCATGGCTGAGTGATATTCCATTGTGCCAAGTACCACCATTTCTTTATCCATTTTTCTCTTTCCTGGGATATTGAAGGTGTACCGAAGCGGAGGTTCTTGGAAACAGAGCAGCCGTAAACTTTAGGGTGCCTGTGTCTTGTTGATTTTTAGTTTTCCCAATTTATATGCCCATGAGTGGAAGTGCCCTATGCTCTCAACGCTGTGTTTATTACTTGTTTCAGGACACACCGTACTCTTCTCCAGAGTGCCTGTTGGCAATTTACATCCCGCCCATCAGCGTAGCAAGGCTCCCATGTCTCCATGGCCTGTCCTGCTTTTCTGGATTTTACACTTTGTTCAGCATGGCCCTTTTGACCGAGGGCAAGCGAGACTTCTTTGTAGCGCTGATTTGCCCTTCCGGCTTGCTTGGTTGGCCAAAAAGGGCGTATGCGTTTTTTCCTGAATATATTCAGGAAAAAACGCATACGCCCTTTTTGGCCAAGGGCATCATTGTCAACGTTTTGCCGCTTTTCATGTGCTTTAAAGGCGAGTCGAATCTACCTCCTGAAATCTGTTTCCTGCAAATCTGCCTTGCTTTCAAATCCTCTTCGTTGCCTTCCCTCAATATATTTGTGGACGAGAGTTCTCATTTATAACTCTGCACGTTTGTGAATTGCAGTGCCCCTGAGCTCCATTTGTCTCCTCGCATTTTAGGGAGCTGGCCGCAAAAGCGCAGGATTGCTTCAGGCCCTATTTTAGTTCTGGGGGGCAGGCTGAGCCTGTGGTTCATTCTTATTCCTGATGGGAAAATGGAGTGACCTATGCCTGTCCCAACACCTAGGGCTCGCTCTCTTTGGTTCTGCGTCTTCCCATTCATCCTCAGGACAAATTGCAACCTGTACAATCAGGAGGTTAAAGGTGCTGATTCTCCAAGTAGAGAGATGGTTAGTCAAGCGGCTGGAATGGCGAACCCGAGCACAAGGAGAGGAGAAATGAGGTGCGTTTTAGAAACCTTTCCTGATCTCACTGCATACCATCTTCTGGGTTTCCCATGCATGTTTTGATGTAGGAAGATGCCCTTGTACCTGGAGATTTGAGACCCATGGGGTGGGTACCCCGCGGTATTACTTTAAAGTATCTGCATTTGCTCACCCAACCTCACCAATCCTCTCAGCCCCAAGAGTGTCCAGCCTTATGTCTCATCCAGCTGTGGGTCTAGATATGGTCAATCCAGGTTGCATCAGAGACCCTGAACGGATTTTGTAAGAATTTCTCTCTCTTTCACTGTCTTTGCTTTGTGGGTTTTTTAAAGTAATGTATGTTTAGAATGGGGTTTGGCTGCTTTTCCCTGCTGTGTTTATGCCGCTTTACACCCTCTTGATTCACTTGCAGAGAGATATCAATACATAGGCTTTCAGATTCATACTAGTCAGATATATTCTTGTGCGGTGACTAGGGGGTGTTGAGTCCAGTACACTGAGCAGGGAGTAGGCCTTGTCTATTACATATTTGGCTTATGGAGCGGTGTCTGAGCTAATTTCAAACCCTTGTTTTATGCATCACCCCACCTCACCTTTCCCGTTAAGCAGCCATAGTGTGTCTTCTAAAGGTGTGCCTCTGTTCTGTTTTTTAATTCAGTTCAAGTGTAACGATTTTGACATTCCCTCAATAAGCGATATCTTAGGAGAAGGGCCTTTTACTGTGTGACTTATTTCACTTAGAATCATCGTACCTAAATCCACTCATCATGCTGCTAACTAGCCTTATGACATTGATTTCATGGCTGAGTGATATTCCATTGTGTCAAGTACCACCATTTCTTTATCCATTTTTCTCTTTCCTGGGATATTGAAGGTGTACCGAAGCGGAGGTTCTTGGCAACAGAGCAGCCGTAAACTTTAGGGTGCCTGTGTCTTGTTGATTTTTAGTTTTCCCAATTTATATGCCCATGAGTGGAAGTGCCCTATGCTCTCAACGCTGTGTTTATTACTTGTTTCAGGACACACCGTACTCTTCTCCAGAGTGCCTGTTGGCAATTTACATCCCGCCCATCAGCGTAGCAAGGCTCCCCTGTCTCCATGGCCTGTCCTGCTTTTCTGGTTTTTACAGTTTGTTCAGCATGGCCCTTTTGACCGAGGGCAAGCGAGACTTCTTTGTAGCGCTGATTTGCCCTTCTGGCTTGCTTGGTTGGCCAAAAAGGGCGTATGCGTTTTTTCCTGAATATATTCAGGAAAAAACGCATACGCCCTTTTTGACCAAGGGCATCATTGTCAACGTTTTGCCGCTTTTCATGTGCTTTAAAGGCGAGTCGAATCTACCTCCTGAAATCTGTTTCCTGCAAATCTGCCTTGCTTTCAAATCCTCTTCGTTGCCTTCCCTCAATATATTTGTGGACGAGAGTTCTCATTTATAACTCTGCACGTTTGTGAATTGCAGTGCCCCTGAGCTCCATTTGTCTCCTCGCTTTTTTGGGAGCTGGCCGCAAAAGCGCAGGATTGCTTCAGGCCCTATTTTGGTTCTGGGGGGCAGGCTGAGCCTGTGGTTCATTCTTCTTCCTGATGGGAAAATGGAGTGACCTATGCCTGTCCCAACACCTAGGGCTCGTCTCACATTGGTTCCACGTCTTCCCGTTCATCCTCAGGACAGATTGCAACCTGTACAATCAGGAGGTTAAAGGTGCTCATTCTCCAAATAGGGAGATGGTTAGTCAAGCAGCTGGAATGGTGAACCCGAGCACAAGGAGAGGAGAAATGAGGTGCGTTTTAGAAACCTTTCCCGATCTCATGGCATACCATCTTCTGGGTTTCCCATGCATGTTTTGATGTAGGAAGATGCCCTTGTACCTGGAGATTTGAGACCCATGGGGTGTGTTCCCCGCAGTGTTACTTTAAAGTATCTGCGTTTGCTCACCCAACCTCACCAATCCTCTCAGCCCCAAGAGTGTCCAGCCTTATGTCTCATCCAGCTGTGGGTCTAGATATGGTCAATCCAGGTTGCATCATAGACCCTGAACGGATTTTGTAAGAATTTCTCTCTCTTTCACTGTCTTTGTTTTGTGGGTTTTTTAAGTAATTTATGTTTAGAATCGGGTTTGGCTGCTTTTCCCTGCTGTGTTGATGCCGCTTTACACCCTCTTGATTCACTTGCAGAGAGATATCGATACATAGGTTTTTGAGATTTATATTAGTCAGATATATTCTTGTGTGGTGACTAGGGGGTGTTGAGTCCAGTTCACTGAGCAGGGAGTAGGCCTTGTCTAGTACATATTTGGCTTATGGAGCGGTGTCTGAGCTAATTTCAAACCCTTGTTTTATGCATCACCCCACCTCACCTTTCCGGTTAAGTAGCCATAGTGTGTCTTCTAAAGGTGTGCCTCTGTTCTGTTTTGTAATTCATTTCAAGTGTAGCGATTTTGGCATTCCCTCTATAAGCGATATCTTAGGATAAGTGCCTTTTTCTGTGTGACTTATTTCACTTAGAATCATCGTACCTAAATCCACTCATCATGCTGCTAAGTAGCCTTATGACATTGATTTCATGGCTGAGTGATATTCCATTGTGCCAAGTACCACCATTTCTTTATCCATTTTTCTCTTTCCTGGGATATTGAAGGTGTACCGAAGCGGAGATTCTTGGAAACAGAGCAGCCGTAAACTTTAGGGTGCCTGTGTCTTGTTGATTTTTAGTTTTCCCAATTTATACGCCCATGAGTGGAAGTGCCCTATGCTCTCTACGCTGTGTTTATTACTTGTTTCAGGACACACCGTACTCTTCTCCAGAGTGCCTGTTGGCAATTTACATCCCGCCCATCAGCGTAGCAAGGCTCCCATGTCTCCATGGCCTGTCCTGCTTTTCTGGTTTTTACACTTTGTTCAGCATGGCCCTTTTGACCGAGGGCAAGCGAGACTTCTTTGTAGCGCTGATTTGCCCTTCCGGCTTGCTTGGTTGGCCAAAAAGGGCGTATGCGTTTTTTCCTGAATATATTCAGGAAAAAACGCATACGCCCTTTTTGGCCAAGGGCATCATTATCAACGTTTTGCTGCTTTTCATGTGCTTTAAAGGCGAGTCGAATCTACCTCCTGAAATCTGTTTCCTGCAAATCTGCCTTGCTTTCAAATCCTCTTCGTTGCCTTCCCTCAATATATTTGTGGACGAGACTTCTCATTTATAACTCTGCACGTTTGTGAATTGCAGTGCCCCTGAGCTCCATTTGTCTCCTCGCTTTTTTGGGAGCTGGCCGCAAAAGCGCAGGATTGCTTCAGGCCCTATTTTGGTTCTGGGGGGCAGGCTGAGCCTGTGGTTCATTCTTCTTCCTGATGGGAAAATGGAGTGACGTATGCCTGTCCCAACACCTAGGGCTCGTCTCTCGTTGGTTCCGCGTCTTCCCGTTCATCCTCAGGACAAATTGCAACCTGTACAATCAGGAGGTTAAAGGTGCTGATTCTCCAAGTAGGGAGATGGTTAGTCAAGTGGCTGGAATGGCGAACCCGAGCACAAGGAGAGGAGAAATGAGGTGCGTTTTAGAAACCTTTCCCGATCTCATGGCATACCATCTTCTGGGTTTCCCATGCATGTTTTGATGTAGGAAGATGCCCTTGTACCTGGAGATTTGAGACCCATGGGGTGTGTTCCCAGCAGTGTTACTTTAAAGTATCTGCATTTCTCACCCAACCTCACCAATCCACTCAGCCCCAAGAGTGTCCAGCCTTATGTCTCATCCAGCTGTGGGTCTAGATATGGTCAATCCAGGTTGCATCATAGACCCTGAACGGATTTTGTAAGAATTTGTGTCTCTTTCACTGTCTTTCTTTTGTGGGTTTTTTAAAGTAATGTATGTTTAGAATCGGGCTTGGCTGCTTTTCCCTGCTGTGTTGATGCCGCTTTACACCCTTTTGATTCACTTGCAGAGAGATATCGATACATAGGTTTTCAGATTCTTACTAGTCAGATATATTCTTGTGCGGTGACTAGGGGGTGTGTTGAGTCCAGTTCACTGAGCAGGGAGTAGGCCTTGTCTAGTACATATTTGGCTTATGGAGCGGTCTCTGAGCTAATTTCAAACCCTTGTTTTATGCATCACCCCACCTCACCTTTCCGGTTAAGTAGCCATAGTGTGTCTTCTAAAGGTGTGCCTCTGTTCTGTTTTGTAATTCAGTTCAAGTGTAGCGATTTTGGCATTCCCTCTATAAGTGATATCTTAGGATAAGTGCCTTTTTCTGTGTGACTTATTTCACTTAGAATCATCGTACCTAAATCCACTCATCATGCTGCTAAGTAGCCTTATGACATTGATTTCATGGCTGAGTGATATTCCATTGTGCCAAGTACCACCATTTCTTTATCCATTTTTCTCTTTCCTGGGATATTGAAAGTGTACCGAAGCGGAGATTCTTGGAAACAGAGCAGCCGTAAACTTTAGGGTGCCTGTGTCTTGTTGATTTTTAGTTTTCCCAATTTATACGCCCATGAGTGGAAGTGCCCTATGCTCTCTACGCTGTGTTTATTACTTGTTTCAGGACACACCGTACTCTTCTCCAGAGTGCCTGTTGGCAATTTACATCCCGCCCATCAGCGTAGCAAGGCTCCCATGTCTCCATGGCCTGTCCTGCTTTTCTGGTTTTTACACTTTGTTCAGCATGGCCCTTTTGAAAGAGGGCAAGCGAGACTTCTTTGTAGCGCTGATTTGCCCTTCCGGCTTGCTTGCTTGGCCTAAAAGGGCGTATGCGTTTTTTCCTGAATATATTCAGGAAAAAACGCATACGCCCTTTTTGGCCAAGGGCATCATTGTCAACGTTTTGCTGCTTTTCATGTGCTTTAAAGGCGAGTCGAATCTACCTCCTGAAATCTGTTTCCTGCAAATCTGCTTTGCTTTCAAATCCTCTTCGTTGCCTTCCCTCAATATATTTGTGGACGAGAGTTCTCATTTATAACTCTGCACGTTTGTGAATTGCAGTGCCCCTGAGCTCCATTTGTCTCCTCGCTTTTTTGGGAGCTGGCCGCAAAAGCGCAGGATTGCTTCAGGCCCTATTTTGGTTCTGGGGGGCAGGCTGAGCCTGTGGTTCATTCTTCTTCCTGATGGGAAAATGGAGTGACCTATGCCTGTCCCAACACCTAGGGCTCGTCTCTCGTTGGTTCCGCGTCTTCCCGTTCATCCTCAGGACAAATTGCAACCTGTACAATCAGGAGGTTAAAGGTGCTGATTCTCCAAGTAGGGAGATGGTTAGTCAAGTGGCTGGAATGGCGAACCCGAGCACAAGGAGAGGAGAAATGAGGTGCGTTTTAGAAACCTTTCCCGATCTCATGGCATACCATCTTCTGGGTTTCCCATGCATGTTTTGATGTAGGAAGATGCCCTTGTACCTGGAGATTTGAGACCCATGGGGTGTGTTCCCAGCAGTGTTACTTTAAAGTATCTGCATTTCTCACCCAACCTCACCAATCCGCTCAGCCCCAAGAGTGTCCAGCCTTATGTCTCATCCAGCTGTGGGTCTAGATATGGTCAATCCAGGTTGCATCATAGACCCTGAACGGATTTTGTAAGAATTTCTGTCTCTTTCACTGTCTTACTTTTGTGGGTTTTTTAAAGTAATGTATGTTTAGAATCGGGCTTGGCTGCTTTTCCCTGCTGTGTTGATGCCGCTTTACACCCTTTTGATTCACTTGCAGAGAGATATCGATACATAGGTTTTCAGATTCTTACTAGTCAGATATATTCTTGTGTGGTGACTAGGGTGTGTTGAGTCCAGTTCACTGAGCAGGGAGTAGGCCTTGTCTAGTACATATTTGGCTTATGGAGCGGTCTCTGAGCTAATTTCAAACCCTTGTTTTATGCATCACCCCACCTCACCTTTCCCGTTAAGCAGCCATAGTGTGTCTTCTAAAGGTGTGACTATGTTCTGTTTTGTAATTCAGTTCAAGTGTAGCGATTTTGACATTCCCTCTATAAGCGATATCTTAGGATAAGTGTCTTTTTCTGTGTGACTTATTTCACTTAGAATCATCGTACCTAAATCCACTCATCATGCTGCTAACTAGCCTTATGACATTGATTTCATGGCTGAGTGATATTCCATTGTGCCAAGTACCACCATTTCTTTATCCATTTTTCTCTTTCCTGGGATATTGAAGGTGTACCGAAGCGGAGGTTCTTGGAAACAGAGCAGCCGTAAACTTTAGGGTGCCTGTGTCTTGTTGATTTTTAGTTTTCCCAATTTATACGCCCATGAGTGGAAGTGCCCTATGCTCTCTACGCTGTGTTTATTACTTGTTTCAGGACACACCGTACTCTTCTCCAGAGTGCCTGTTGGCAATTTACATCCCGCCCATCAGCGTAGCAAGGCTCCCATGTCTCCATGGCCTGTCCTGCTTTTCTGGTTTTTACACTTTTTTCAGCATGGACCTTTTGACCGAGGGCAAGCGAGACTTCATTGTAGCGCTGATTTGCCCTTCCGGCTTGCTTGGTTGGCCAAAAAGGGCGTATGCGTTTTTTCCTGAATATATTCAGGAAAAAACGCATACGCCCTTTTTGGCCAAGGGCATCATTGTCAACGTTTTGCCGCTTTTCATGTGCTTTAAAGGCGAGTCGAATCTACCTCCTGAAATCTGTTTCCTGCAAATCTGCCTTGCTTTCAAATCCTCTTCGTTGCCTTCCCTCAATATATTTGTGGACGAGAGTTCTCATTTATAACTCTGCACGTTTGTGAATTGCAGTGCCCCTGAGCTCCATTTGTCTCCTCGCTTTTTTGGGAGCTGGCCGCAAAAGCGCAGGATTGCTTCAGGCCCTATTTTGGTTCTGGGGGGCAGGCTGAGCCTGTGGTTCATTCTTCTTCCTGATGGGAAAATGGAGTGACCTGTGCCTGTCCCAACACCTAGGGCTAGTCTCTCGTTGGTTCCCCGTCTTCCCGTTCATCCTCAGGACAAATTACAACCTGGACGAAACTGGAGGTTAAAGGTGCTGATTCTCCAAGTAGGGAGATGGTTAGTCAAGAGGCTGGAATGGCGAACCCGAGCACAAGGAGAGGAGAAATGAGGTGCGTTTTAGAAACCTTTCCCGATCTCACGGCATACCATCTTCTGGGTTTCCCATGCATGTTTTGATGTAGGAAGATTCCCTTGTACCTGGAGATTTGAGACCCATGGGGTGGGTACCCCGCGGTATTACTTTAAAGGATCTGCATTTGCTCACCCAACCTCACCAATCCTCTCAGCCCAAAGAGTGTCCAGCCTTATGTCTCATCCAGCTGTGGGTCTAGATATGGTCAATCCAGGTTGCATCAGATACCCTGAACGGATTTTGTAAGAATTTCTCTCTCTTTCACTGTCTTTGCTTTGTGGGTTTTTTAAAGTAATGTATGTTTAGAATGGGGTTTGGCTGCTTTTCCCTGCTGTGTTTATGCCGCTTTACACCCTCTTGATTCACTTGCAGAGAGATATCGATACATAGGTTTTTGAGATTCATACTAGTCAGATATATTCTTGTGCGGTGACTAGGGGGTGTTGAGTCCAGTTCACTGAGCAGGGAGTAGGCCTTGTCTAGTACATATTTGGCTTATGGAGCGGTGTCTGAGCTAATTTCAAACCCTTGTTTTATGCATCACCCCACCTCACCTTTCCGGTTAAGTAGCCATAGTGTGTCTTCTAAAGGTGTGCCTCTGTTCTGTTTGGTAATTCAGTTCAAGTGTAGCGATTTTGGCATTCCCTCTATAAACGATATCTTAGGATAAGTGCCTTTTTCTGTGTGACTTATTTCACTTAGAATCATCGTACCTAAATCCACTCATCATGCTGCTAAGTAGCCTTATGACATTGATTTCATGGCTGAGTGATATTCCATTGTGCCAAGTACCACCATTTCTTTATCCATTTTTCTCTTTCCTGGGATATTGAAGGTGTACCGAAGCGGAGATTCTTGGAAACAGAGCAGCCGTAAACTTTAGGGTGCCTGTGTCTTGTTGATTTTTAGTTTTCCCAATTTATACGCCCATGAGTGGAAGTGCCCTATGCTCTCTACGCTGTGTTTATTACTTGTTTCAGGACACACCGTACTCTTCTCCAGAGTGCCTGTTGGCAATTTACATCCCGCCCATCAGCGTAGCAAGGCTCCCATGTCTCCATGGCCTGTCCTGCTTTTCTGGTTTTTACACTTTGTTCAGCATGGCCCTTTTGACCGAGGGCAAGCGAGACTTCTTTGTAGCGCTGATTTGCCCTTCCGGCTTGCTTGGTTGGCCAAAAAGGGCGTATGCGTTTTTTCCTGAATATATTCAGGAAAAAACGCATACGCCCTTTTTGGCCAAGGGCATCATTGTCAACGTTTTGCCGCTTTTCATGTGCTTTAAAGGCGAGTCGAATCTACCTCCTGAAATCTGTTTCCTGCAAATCTGCCTTGCTTTCAAATCCTCTTCGTTGCCTTCCCTCAATATATTTGTGGACGAGAGTTCTCATTTATAACTCTGCACGTTTGTGAATTGCAGTGCCCCTGAGCTCCATTTGTCTCCTCGCTTTTTTGGGAGCTGGCTGCAAAAGCGCAGGATTGCTTCAGGCCCTATTTTGGTTCTGGGGGGCAGGCTGAGCCTGTGGTTCATTCTTCTTCCTGATGGGAAAATGGAGTGACCTATGCCTCTCCCAACACCTAGGGCTCGTCTCTCGTTGGTTCCGCATCTTCCCATTCATCCTCAGGACAAATTGCAACCTGTACAATCAGGAGGTTAAAGGTGCTGATTCTCCAAGTAGGGAGATGGTTAGTCAAGTGGCTGGAATGGCGAACCCGAGCACAAGGAGAGGAGAAATGAGGTGCGTTTTAGAAACCTTTCCCGATCTCATGGCATACCATCTTCTGGGTTTCCCATGCATGTTTTGATGTAGGAAGATGCCCTTGTACCTGGAGATTTGAGACCCATGGGGTGTGTTCCCAGCAGTGTTACTTTAAAGTATCTGCATTTCTCACCCAACCTCACCAATCCGCTCAGCCCCAAGAGTGTCCAGCCTTATGTCTCATCCAGCTGTGGGTCTAGATATGGTCAATCCAGGTTGCATCATAGACCCTGAACGGATTTTGTAAGAATTTCTCTCTCTTTCACTGTCTTTCTTTTGTGGGTTTTTTAAAGTAATGTATGTTTAGAATCGGGCTTGGCTGCTTTTCCCTGCTGTGTTGATGCCGCTTTACACCCTTTTGATTCACTTGCAGAGAGATATCGATACATAGGTTTTCAGATTCTTACTAGTCAGATATATTCTTGTGTGGTGACTAGGGTGTGTTGAGTCCAGTTCACTGAGCAGGGAGTAGGCCTTGTCTAGTACATATTTGGCTTATGGAGCGGTGTCTGAGCTAATTTCAAACCCTTGTTTTATGCATCACCCCACCTCACCTTTCCCGTTAAGCAGCCATAGTGTGTCTTCTAAAGGTGTGACTCTGTTTTGTTTTGTAATTCAGCTCAAGTGTAACGATTTTGACATTCCCTCTATAAGCGATATCTTAGGATAAGTGTCTTTTTCTGTGTGACTTATTTCACTTAGAATCATCGTACCTAAATCCACTCATCATGCTGCTAACTAGCCTTATGAGATTTATTTCATGGCTGAGTGATATTCCATTGTGCCAAGTACCACCATTTCTTTATCCATTTTTCTCTTTCCTGGGATATTGAAGGTGTACCGAAGCGGAGGTTCTTGGAAACAGAGCAGCCGTAAACTTTAGGGTGCCTGTGTCTTGTTGATTTTTAGTTTTCCCAATTTATACGCCCATGAGTGGAAGTGCCCTATGCTCTCTACGCTGTGTTTATTACTTGTTTCAGGACACACCGTACTCTTCTCCAGAGTGCCTGTTGGCAATTTACATCCCGCCCATCAGCGTAGCAAGGCTCCCATGTCTCCATGGCCTGTCCTGCTTTTCTGGTTTTTACACTTTGTTCAGCATGGCCCTTTTGACCGAGGGCAAGCGAGACTTCTTTGTAGCGCTGATTTGCCCTTCCGGCTTGCTTGGTTGGCCAAAAAGGGCGTATGCGTTTTTTCCTGAATATATTCAGGAAAAAACGCATACGCCCTTTTTGGCCAAGGGCATCATTGTCAACGTTTTGCCGCTTTTCATGTGCTTTAAAGGCGAGTCGAATCTACCTCCTGAAATCTGTTTCCTGCAAATCTGCCTTGCTTTCAAAACCTCTTCGTTGCCTTCCCTCAATATATTTGTGGACGAGAGTTCTCATTTATAACTCTGCACTTTTGTGAATTGCAGTGCCCCTGAGCTCCATTTGTCTCCTCGCTTTTTTGGGAGCTGGCCGCAAAAGCGCAGGATTGCTTCAGGCCCTATTTTGGTTCTGGGGGGCAGGCTGAGCCTGTGGTTCATTCTTCTTCCTGATGGGAAAATGGAGTGACCTGTGCCTGTCCCAACACCTAGGGCTCGTCTCTCATTGGTTCCGCGTCTTCCCGTTCATCCTCAGGACAAATTGCAACCTGGACGAAACAGGAGGTTAAAGGTGCTGATTCTCCAAGTAGGGAGATGGTTAGTCAAGCGGCTGGAATGGCGAACCCGAGCACAAGGAGAGGAGAAATGAGGTGCGTTTTAGAAACCTTTCCCGATCTCACGGCATACCATCTTCTGGGTTTCCCATGCATGTTTTGATGTAGGAAGATTCCCTTGTACCTGGAGATTTGAGACCCATGGGGTGGGTCCCCCGCGGTATTACTTTAAAGTATCTGCATTTGCTCACCCAACCTCACCAATCCTCTCAGCCCCAAGAGTGTCCAGCCTTATGTCTCATCCAGCTGTGGGTCTAGATATGGTCAATCCAGGTTGCATCAGAGACCCTGAACGGATTTTGTAAGAATTTCTCTCTCTTTCACTGTCTTTGCTTTGTGGGTTTTTTAAAGTAATGTATGTTTAGAATGGGGTTTGGCTGCTTTTCCCTGCTGTGTTTATGCCGCTTTACACCCTCTTGATTCACTTTCAGAGAGATATCGATACATAGGTTTTCAGATTCATACTAGTCAGATATATTCTTGTGCGGTGACTAGGGGGTGTTGAGTCCAGTTCACTGAGCAGGGAGTAGGCCTTGTCTAGTACATATTTGGCTTATGGAGCGGTGTCTGAGCTAATTTCAAACCCTTGTTTTATGCATCACCCCACCTCACCTTTCCGGTTAAGCAGCCATAGTGTGTCTTCTAAAGGTGTGCCTCTGTTCTGTTTTGTAATTCAGTTCAAGTGTAGCGATTTTGACATTCCCTCTATAAGCGATATCTTAGGATAAGTGCCTTTTTCTGTGTGACTTATTTCACTTAGAATCATCGTACCTAAATCCACTCATCATGCTTCTAACTAGCCTTATGACATTGATTTCATGGCTGAGTGATATTCCATTGTGCCAAGTACCACCATTTCTTTATCCATTTTTCTCTTTCCTGGGATATTGAAGGTGTACCGAAGCGGAGATTCTTGGAAACAGAGCAGCCGTAAACTTTAGGGTGCCTGTGTCTTGTTGACTTTTAGTTTTCCCAATTTCTACGCCCATGAGTGGAAGTGCCCTATGCTCTCTACGCTGTGTTTATTACTTGTTTCAGGACACACCGTACTCTTCTCCAGAGTGCCTGTTGGCAATTTACATCCCGCCCATCAGCGTAGCAAGGCTCCCATGTCTCCATGGTCTGTCCTGCTTTTCTGGTTTTTACACTTTGTTCAGCATGGCCCTTTTGACCGAGGGCAAGCGAGACTTCTTTGTAGCGCTGATTTGCCCTTCCGGCTTGCTTGGTTGGCCAAAAAGGGCGTATGCGTTTTTTCCTGAATATATTCAGGAAAAAACGCATACGCCCTTTTTGGCCAAGGGCATCATTGTCAACGTTTTGCCGCTTTTCATGTGCTTTAAAGGCGAGTCGAATCTACCTCCTGAAATCTGTTTCCTGCAAATCTGCTTTGCTTTCAAATCCTCTTCGTTGCCTTCCCTCAATATATTTGTGGACGAGAGTTCTCATTTATAACTCTGCACGTTTGTGAATTGCAGTGCCCCTGAGCTCCATTTGTCTCCTCGCTTTTTTGGGAGCTGGCCGCAAAAGCGCAGGTTTGCTTCAGGCCCTATTTTGGTTCTGGGGGGCAGGCTGAGCCTGTGGTTCATTCTTCTTCCTGATGGGAAAATGGAGTGACCTATGCCTGTCCCAACACCTAGGGCTCGTCTCTCGTTGGTTCCGCGTCTTCCCGTTCATCCTCAGGACAAATTGCAACCTGTACAATCAGGAGGTTAAAGGTGCTGATTCTCCAAGTAGGGAGATGGTTAGTCAAGCGGCTGGAATGGCGAACCCGAGCACAAGGAGAGGAGAAATGAGGTGCGTTTTAGAAACCTTTCCCGATCTCATGGCATACCATCTTCTGGGTTTCCCATGCATGTTTTGATGTAGGAAGATGCCCTTGTACCTGGAGATTTGAGACCCATGGGGTGTGTTCCCAGCAGTGTTACTTTAAAGTATCTGGGTTTGCTCACCCAACCTCACCAATCCTCTCAGCCCCAAGAGTGTCCAGCCTTATGTCTCATCCAGCTGTGGGTGTAGATATGGTCAATCCAGGTTGCATCATAGACCCTGAATGGATTTTGTAAGAATTTCTCTCTCTTTAACTGTCTTTGTTTTGTGGGTTTTTTTAAGTAATTTATGTTTAGAATCGGGCTGGGCTGCTTTTCCCTGCTGTGTTGATGCTGCTTTACACCCTCTTGATTCACTTGCAGAGAGATATCGATACATAGGTTTTCAGATTCTTACTAGTCAGATATATTCTTGTGTGGTGACTAGGGTGTGTTGAGTCCTGTTCACTGAGCAGGGAGTAGGACTTGTCTATTACATATTTGGCTTATGGAGCGGTCTCTGAGCTAATTTCAAACCCTTGTTTTATGCCTCACCCCACCTCACCTTTCCCGTTAAGCAGCCATAGTGTGTCTTCTAAAGGTGTGACTCTATTTTCTTTTGTAATTCAGCTCAAGTGTAGCGATTTTGACATTCTCTCTATAAGCGATATCTTAGGATAAGTGTCTTTTTCTGTGTGACTTATTTCACTTAGAATCATCGTACCTAAATCCACTCATCATGCTGCTAAGTAGCCTTATGAGATTGATTTCATGGCTGAGTGATATTCCATTGTGCCAAGTACCACCATTTCTTTATCCATTTTTCTCTTTCCTGGGATATTGAAGGTGTACCGAAGTGGAGATTCTTGGAAACAGAGCAGCCGTAAACTTTAGGGTGCCAGTGTCTTGTTGATTTTTAGTTTTCCCAATTTATACGCCCATGAGTGGAAGTGCCCTATGCTCTCTACGCTGTGTTTATTACTTGTTTCAGGACACACCGTACTCTTCTCCAGAGTGCCTGTTGGCAATTTACATCCCGCCCATCAGCGTAGCAAGGCTCCCATGTCTCCATGGCCTGTCCTGCTTTTCTGGTTTTTACACTTTGTTCAGCATGGCCCTTTTGACCGAGGGCAAGCGAGACTTCTTTGTAGCGCTGATTTGCCCTTCCAGCTTGCTTGGTTGGCCAAAAAGGGCGTATGCGTTTTTTCCTGAATATATTCAGGAAAAAACGCATACGCCCTTTTTGGCCAAGGGCATCATTGTCAACGTTTTGCCGCTTTTCATGTGCTTTAAAGGCGAGTCGAATCTACCTCCTGAAATCTGTTTCCTGCAAATCTGCCTTGCTTTCAAATCCTCTTCGTTGCCTTCCCTCAATATATTTGTGGACGAGAGTTCTCATTTATAACTCTGCACGTTTGTGAATTGCAGTGCCCCTGAGCTCCATTTGTCTCCTCGCTTTTTTGGGAGCTGGCCGCAAAAGCGCAGGATTGCTTCAGGCCCTATTTTGGTTCTGGGGGGCAGGCTGAGCCTGTGGTTCATTCTTCTTCCTGATGGGAAAAAGGAGTGACCTGTGCCTGTCCCAACACCTAGGGCTAGTCTCTCGTTGGTTCCCCGTCTTCCCGTTCATCCTCAGGACAAATTGCAACCTGGACGAAACAGGAGGTTAAAGGTGCTGATTCTCCAAGTAGGGAGATGGTTAGTCAAGCGGCTGGAATGGCGAACCCGAGCACAAGGAGAGGAGAAATGAGGTGCGTTTTAGAAACCTTTCCCGATCTCACGGCATACCATCTTCTGGGTTTCCCATGCATGTTTTGATGTAGGAAGATGCCCTTGTACCTGGAGATTTGAGACCCATGGGGTGTGTACCCCGCGGTGTTACTTTAAAGTATCTGGGTTTGCTCACCCAACCTCACCAATCCTCTCAGCCCCAAGAGTGTCCAGCCTTATGTCTCATCCAGCTGTGGGTCTAGATATGGTCAATCCAGGTTGCATCAGAGACCCTGAACGGATTTTGTAAGAATTTCTCTCTCTTTCACTGTCTTTGTTTTGTGGGTTTTTTAAAGTAATTTATGTTTAGAATGGGGTTTGGCTGCTTTTCCCTGCTGTGTTGATGCCGCTTTACACCCTCTTGATTCACTTGCAGAGAGATATCGATACATAGGTTTTCAGATTCATACTAGTCAGATATATTCTTGTGCGGTGACTAGGGGGTGTTGAGTCCAGTTCACTGAGCAGGGAGTAGGCCTTGTCTAGTACATATTTGCCTTATGGAGCGGTCTCTGAGCTAATTTCAAACCCTTGTTTTATGCATCACCCCATCTCACCTTTCCCGTTAAGCAGCCATAGTGTGTCTTCTAAAGGTGTGACTCTGTTCTGTTTGTAATTCAGTTCAAGTGTAGCGATTTTGACATTCCCTCTATAAGCGATATCTTAGGATAAGTGCCTTTTTCTGTGTGACTTATTTCACTTAGAATCATCGTACCTAAATCCACTCATCATGCTGCTAACTAGCCTTATGACATTGATTTCATGGCTGAGTGATATTGCATTGTGCCAAGTACCACCATTTCTTTATCCATTTTTCTCTTTCCTGGGATATTGAAGGTGTACCGAAGCGGAGGTTCTTGGCAACAGAGCAGCCGTAAACTTTAGGGTGCCTGTGTCTTGTTGATTTTTAGTTTTCCCAATTTATACGCCCATGAGTGGAAGTGCCCTATGCTCTCTACGCTGTGTTTATTACTTGTTTCAGGACACACCGTACTCTTCTCCAGAGTGCCTGTTGGCAATTTACATCCCGCCCATCAGCGTAGCAAGGCTCCCATGTCTCCATGGCCTGTCCTGCTTTTCTGGTTTTTACACTTTGTTCAGCATGGCCCTTTTGACCGAGGGCAAGCGAGACTTCTTTGTAGCGCTGATTTGCCCTTCTGGCTTGCTTGGTTGGCCAAAACGGGCGTATGCGTTTTTTCCTGAATATATTCAGGAAAAAACGCATACGCCCTTTTTGGCCAAGGGCATCATTGTCAACGTTTTGTCACTTTTCATGTGCTTTAAAGGCGAGTCGAATCTACCTCCTGAAATCTGTTTCCTGCAAATCTGCCTTGCTTTCAAATCCTCTTCTTTGCCTTCCCTCAATATATTTGTGGACGAGAGATCTCATTTATAACTCTGCACGTTTGTGAATTGCAGTGCCCCTGAGCTCCATTTGTCTCCTCGCTTTTTTGGGAGCTGGCCGCAAAAGCGCAGGATTGCTTCAGGCCCTATTTTGGTTCTGGGGGGCAGGCTGAGCCTGTGGTTCATTCTTCTTCCTGATGGGAAAATGGAGTGACCTGTGCCTGTCCCAACACCTAGGGCTAGTCTCTCGTTGTTTCCCCGTCTTCCCCTTCATCCTCAGGACAAATTGCAACATGGATGAAATAGGAGGTTAAAGGTGCTGATTCTCCAATTAGGGAGATGGTTAGTCAAGTGGCTGGAATGGCGAACCCGAGCACAAGGAGAGGAGAAATGAGGTGCGTTTTAGAAACCTTTCCCGATCTCATGGCATACCATCTTCTGGGTTTCCCATGCATGTTTTGATGTAGGAAGATGCCCTTGTACCTGGAGATTTGAGACCCATGGGGTGTGTTCCCCACAGTATTACTTTAAAGTATCTGCGTTTGCTCACCCAACCTCACCAATCCTCTCAGCCCCAAGAGTGTCCAGCCTTATGTCTCATCCAGCTGTGGGTCTAGATATGGTCAATCCAGGTTGCATCAGAGACCCTGAACGGATTTTGTAAGAATTTCTCTCTCTTTCACTGTCTTTGTTTTGTGGGTTTTTTAAAGTAATTTATGTTTAGAATCGGGCTTGGCTGCTTTTCCCTGCTGTGTTGATGCCGCTTTACACCCTCTTGATTCACTTGCAGAGAGATATCGATACATAGGTTTTCAGATTCTTACTACTCAGATATATTCTTGTGTGGTGACTTGGGTGTGTTGAGTCCAGTTCACTAAGCAGGGAGTAGGCCTTTTCTATTACATATTTGGCTTATGGAGCGGTCTCTGAGCTAATTTCAAACCCTTGTTTTATGCATCACCCCACCTCACCTTTCCGGTTAAGCAGCCATAGTGTGTCTTCTAAAGGTGTGACTCTGTTCTGTTTTGCAATTCAGTTCAAGTGTAGCGATTTTGACATTCCCTCTATAAGCGATATCTTAGGATAAGTGACTTTTTCTGTGTGACTTATTTCACTTAGAATCATCGTACCTAAATCCACTCATCATGCTGCTAACTAGCCTTATGACATTGATTTCATGGCTGAGTGATATTCCATTGTGCCAAGTACCACCATTTCTTTATCCATTTTTCTCTTTCCTGGGATATTGAAGGTGTACCGAAGCGGAGGTTCTTGGAAACAGAGCAGCCGTAAACTTTAGGGTGCCTGTGTCTTGTTGATTTTTAGTTTTCCCAATTTATACGCCCATGTGAGGGAGTGCCCTATGCTCTCTAAGCTGTGTTTATTACTTGTTTCAGGACACACCGTACTCTTCTCCAGAGTGCCTGTTGGCAATTTACATCCCGCCCATCAGCGTAGCAAGGCTCCCATGTCTCCATGGCCTGTCCTGCTTTTCTGGTTTTTACACTTTGTTCAGCATGGCCCTTTTGACCGAGGGCAAGCGAGACTTCTTTGTAGCGCTGATTTGCCCTTCCGGCTTGCTTGGTTGGCCAAAAAGGGCGTATGCGTTTTTTCCTGAATATATTCAGGAAAAAACGCATACGCCCTTTTTGGCCAAGGGCATCATTGTCAACCTTTTGCCGCTTTTCATGTGCTTTACAGGCGAGTCGAATCTACATCCTGAAATCTGTTTCCTGCAAATCTGCCTTGCTTTCAAATCCTCTTCGTTGCCTTCCCTCAATATATTTGTGGACGAGAGTTCTCATTTATAACTCTGCACGTTTGTGAATTGCAGTGCCCCTGAGCTCCATTTGTCTCCTCGCTTTTTTGGGAGCTGGCCGCAAAAGCGCAGGATTGCTTCAGGCCCTATTTTGGTTCTGGGGGGCAGGCTGAGCCTGTGGTTCATTCTTCTTCCTGATGGGAAAATGGAGTGACCTGTGCCTGTCCCAACACCTAGGGCTCGTCTCTCGTTGTTTCCCCGTCTTCCCCTTCATCCTCAGGACAAATTGCAACCTGGACGAAACAGGAGGTTAAAGGTGCTGATTCTCCAATTAGGGAGATGGTTAGTCAAGTGGCTGGAATGGCGAACTTGTGCACAAGGAGAGGAGAAATGAGGTGCGTTTTAGAAACCTTTCCCGATCTCATGGCATACCATCTTCTGGGTTTCCCATGCATGTTTTGATGTAGGAAGATTCCCTTGTACCTGGAGATTTGAGACCCATGGGGTGGGTACCCCGCGGTGTTACTTTAAAGTATCTGCATTTGCTCACCCGACCTCACCAATCCTCTCAGCCCCAAGAGTGTCCAGCCTTATGTCTCATCCAGCTGTGGGTCTAGATATGGTCAATCCAGGTTGCATCAGAGACCCTGAACGGATTTTGTAAGAATTTCTCTCTCTTTCACTGTCTTTGCTTTGTGGGTTTTTTAAAGTAATGTATGTTTAGAATGGGGTTTGGCTGCTTTTCCCTGCTGTGTTTATGCCGCTTAACACCCTCTTGATTCACTTGCAGAGAGATATCGATACATAGGTTTTCAGATTCATACTAATCAGATATAATCTTGTGCGGTGACTAGGGGGTGTTGAGTCCAGTTCACTGAGCAGGGAGTAGGCCTTGTCTATTACATATTTGGCTTATGGAGCGGTGTCTGAGCTAATTTCAAACCCTTGTTTTATGCATCACCCCACCTCACCTTTCCGGTTAAGCAGCCATAGTGTGTCTTCTAAAGGTGTGCCTCTCTTCTGTTTTGTAATTCTGTTCAAGTTTAGCGATTTTGACATTCCCTCTATAAGCGATATCTTAGGATAAGTGCCTTTTTCTGTGTGACTTATTTCACTTAGAATCATCGTACCTAAATCCACTCATCATGCTGCTAACTAGCCTTATGACATTGATTTCATGGCTGAGTGATATTGCATTGTGCCAAGTACCACCATTTCTTTATCCATTTTTCTCTTTCCTGGGATATTGAAGGTGTACCGAAGCGGAGGTTCTTGGCAACAGAGCAGCCGTAAACTTTAGGGTGCCTGTGTCTTGTTGATTTTTAGTTTTCCCAATTTATACGCCCATGAGTGGAAGTGCCCTATGCTCTCTACACTGTGTTTATTACTTGTTTCAGGACACACCGTACACTTCTCCAGAGTGCCTGTTGGCAATTTACATCCCGCCCATCAGTGTAGCAAGGCTCCCATGTCTCCATGGCCTGTCCTGCTTTTCTGGTTTTTACACAGTTTTCAGCATGGCCCTTTTGACCGAGGGCAAGCGAGTCTTCCTTGTAGCGCTGATTTGCCCTTCCGGCTTGCTTGGTTGGCCAAAAAGGGCGTATGCGTTTTTTCCTGAATATATTCAGGAAAAAACGCATACGCCCTTTTTGGCCAAGGGCATCATTGTCAACGTTTTGCCGCTTTTCATGTGCTTTAAAGGCGAGTCGAATCTACCTCCTGAAATCTGTTTCCTGCAAATCTGCCTTGCTTTCAAATCCTCTTCGTTGCCTTCCCTCAATATATTTGTGGACGAGAGTTCTCATTTATAACTCTGCACGTTTGTGAATTGCAGTGCCCCTGAGCTCCATTTGTCTCCTCGCTTTTTTGGGAGCTGGCCGCAAAAGCGTAGGATTGCTTCAGGCCCTATTTTGGTTCTGGGGGGCAGGCTGAGCCTGTGGTTCATTCTTCTTCCTGATGGGAAAATGGAGTGACCTGTGCCTGTCCCAACACCTAGTGCTTGTCTCTCGAAGGTTGCCCGTCTTCCCGTTCATCCTCAGGACAAATTGCAACCTGTACAATCAGGAGGTTAAAGGTGCTGTTTCTCCAAGTAGGGAGATGGTTAGTCAAGTGGCTGGAATGGCGAACCCGAGCACAAGGAGAGGAGAAATGAGGTGCGTTTTAGAAACCTTTCCCGATCTCATGGCATACCATCTTCTGGGTTTCCCATGCATGTTTTGATGTAGGAAGATGTCCTTGTATCTGGAGATTTGAGACCCATGGGGTGTGTTCCCCGCAGTGTTACTTTAAAGTATCTGCGTTTGCTCACCCAACCTCACCAATCCTCTCAGCCCCAAGAGTGTCCAGCCTTATGTCTCATCCAGCTGTGGGTCTAGATATGGTCAATCCAGGATGCATCATAGACCCTGAACGGATTTTGTAAGAATTTCTCTCTCTTTCACTGTCTTTGTTTTGTGGGTTTTTTAAAGTAATTTATGTTTAGAATCGGGCTTGGCTGCTTTTCCCTGCTGTGTTGATGCCGCTTTACACCCTCTGGATTCACTTGCAGAGAGATATCGATACATAGGGTTTCAGATTCTTACTAGTCAGATATATTCTTGTGTGGTGACTAGGGTGTGTTGAGTCCAGTTCACTGAGCAGGGAGTAGGCCTTGTCTATTACATATTTGGCTTATGGAGCGGTCTCTGAGCTAATTTCAAACCCTTGTTTTATGCATCACCCCACCTCACCTTTCCCGTTAAGCAGCCATAGTGTGTCTTCTAAAGGTGTGACTCTGTTCTGTTTTGTAATTTAGTTCAAGTGTAGCGATTTTGACATTCCCTCCATAAGCGATATCTTAGGATATGTGTCTTTTTCTGTGTGACTTATTTAACTTAGCATCATCGTATCTAAATACACTCATCATGCTGCTAACTGGCCTTATGACATTGATTTCATGGCTGAGTGATATTCCATTGTGCCAAGTACCACCATTTGTTTATCCATTTTTCTCTTTCCTGGGATATTGAAGGTGTACCGAAGTGGAGGTTCTTGGAAACAGAGCAGCCGTAAAGTGTAGGGTGCCAGTGTCTTGTTGATTTTTAGTTTTCCCAATTTATACGCCCATGAGTGGAAGTGCCCTATGCTCTCAACGCTGTGTTTATTACTTGTTTCAGGACACACCGTACTCTTCTCCAGAGTGCCTGTTGGCAATTTATATCCCGCCCATCAGCGTAGCAAGGCTCCCATGTCTCCATGGCCTGTCCTGCTTTTCTGGTTTTTACAGTTTGTTCAGCATGGCCCTTTTGACCGAGGGCAAGCGAGACTTCTTTTTAGTGCTGATTTGCCCTTCCGGCTTGCTTGGTTGGCCAAAAAGGGCGTATGCGTTTTTTCCTGAACATATTCAGGAAAAAACGCATACTCCCTTTTTGGCCAAGGGCATCGTTGTCAACATTTTGCCGCTTTTCATGTGCTTTAAAGGCGAGTCGAATCTACCTCCTGAAATCTGTTTCCTGCAAATCTGCCTTGCTTTCAAATCCTCTTCGTTGCCTTCCCTCAATATATTTGTGGACGAGAGTTCTCATTTATAACTCTGCACGTTTGTGAATTGCAGTGCCCCTGAGCTCCATTTGTCTCCTCGATTTTTTGGGAGCTGGCCGCAAAAGCGCAGGATTGCTTCAGGCCCTATTTTGGTTCTGGGGGGCAGGCTGAGCCTGTGGTTCATTCTTCTTCCTGATGGGAAAATGGAGTGACCTATGCCTGTCCCAACACCTAGGGCTCGTCTCTCGTTGGTTCCGTGTCTTCCCGTTCATCCTCAGGACAAATTGCAACCTGTACAATCAGGAGGTTAAAGGTGCTGATTCTCCAAGTAGGCAGATTGTTAGTCAAGCGGCTGGAATGGCGAACCCGAGCACAAGGAGGGGAGAAATGAGGTGCGTTTTAGAAACCTTTCCCGATCTCATGGCATACCATCTTCTGGGTTTCCCATGCATGTTTTGATGTAGGAAGATGCCCTTGTACCTGGAGATTTGAGACCCATGGGGTGTGTTCCCCGCAGTGTTACTTTAAAGTATCTGCGTTTGCTCACCCAACCTCACCAATCCTCTCAGCCCCAAGAGTGTCCAGCCTTATGTCTCATCCAGCTGTGGGTCTAGATATGGTCAATCCAGATTGCATCATAGACCCTGAACGGATTTTTAAGAATTTCTCTCACTTTCACTGTCTTTGTTTTGTGGGTTTTTTAAAGTAATTTACATTTAGAATGAGGCTTGGCTGCTTTTCCCTGCTGTGTTGATGCCGCTTTACACCCTCTTGATTCACTTGCAGAGAGATATCGATACATAGGTTTTCAGAATCTTACTGGTCAGATATATTCTTGTGTTGTGACTAGGGTGTGTTGAGTCCAGTTCACTCAGCAGGGAGTAGGCCTTGTCTATTACATATTTGGCTTATGGAGGGGTCTCTGAGCTAATTTCAAGCCCTTGTTTTATGCATCACCCCACCTCACCTTTCCCGTTAAGCAGCCATAGTGTGTCTTCTAAAGGTGTGACTCTGTTCTGTTTTGTAATTCAGTTCAAGTGTAGTGATTTTGACATTCCCTCTATAAGCGATATCTTAGGATAAGTGTCTTTTTCTGTGTGACTTATTTCACTTAGCATCATCGTACCTAAATACACTCATCATGCTGCTAACTGGCCTTATGACATTGATTTCATGGCTGAGTGATATTCCTTTGTGCCAAGTACCACCATTTCTTTATCCATTTTTCTCTTTCCTGGGATATTGAAGGTGTACCGAAGTGGAGGTTGTTGGAAACAGAGCAGCCATAAAGTGTAGGGTGCCTGTGTCTTGTTGATTTTTAGTTTTCCCAATTTATACGCCCATGAGTGGAAGTGCCCTATGCTCTCAACGCTGTGTTTATTACTTGTTTCAGGACACACCGTAGTCTTCTCCAGAGTGCCTGTTGGCAATTTATATCCCGCCCATCAGCGTAGCAAGGCTCCCATGTCTCCATGGCCTGTCCTGCTTTTCTGGTTTTTACAGTTTGTTCAGCATGGCCCTTTTGACCGAGGGCAAGCGAGACTTCTTTGTACTGCTGATTTGCCCTTCCGGCTTGCTTGGTTGGCCAAAAAGGGCGTATGCGTTTTTTCCTGAATATATTCAGGAAAAAACGCATACGCCCTTTTTGGCCAAGGGCATCATTGTCAACATTTTGCCGCTTTTCATGTGCTTTAAAGGCGAGTCGAATCTACCTCCTGAAATCTGTTTCCTGCAAATCTGCCTTGCTTTCAAATCCTCTTCGTTGCCTTCCCTCAATATATTTGTGGACGAGAGTTCTCATTTATAACTCTGCACGTTTGTGAATTGCAGTGCCCCTGAGATCCATTTGTCTCCTCGCTTTTTTGGGAGCTGGCCGCAAAAGCGCAGGATTGCTTCAGGCCCTATTTTGGTTCTGGGGGGCAGGCTGAGCCTGTGGTTCATTCTTCTTCCTGATGGGAAAATGGAGTGACCTATGCCTGTCCCAAAACCTAGGGCTCGTCTCTCGTTGGTTCCGCGTCTTCCCGTTCATCCTCAGGACAATTTGCAAACTGTACAATCAGGAGGTTAAAGGTGCTGATTCTCCAATTAGGCAGATTGTTAGTCAAGTGGCTGGAATGGCGAACCCGAGCACAAGGAGGGGAGAAATGAGGTGCGTTTTAGAAACCTTTCCCGATCTCATGGCATACCATCTTCTGGGTTTCCCATGCATGTTTTGATGTAGGAAGATGCCCTTGTACCTGGAGATTTGAGACCCATGGGGTGTGTTCCCCGCAGTGTTACTTTAAAGTATCTGCGTTTGCTCACCCAACCTCACCAATCCTCTCAGCCCCAAGAGTGTCCAGCCTTATGTCTCATCCAGCTGTGGGTCTAGATATGGTCAATCCAGGTTGCATCATAGACCCTGAACGGATTTTGTAAGAATTTCTCTCTCTTTCACTGTCTTTGTTTTGTGGGTTTTTTAAAGTAATTTACGTTTAGAATGGGGCTTGGCTGCTTTTCCCTGCTGTGTTGATGCCGCTTTACACCCTCTTGATTCACTTGCAGAGAGATATCGATACATAGGTTTTCAGATTCTTACTAGTCAGATATATTCTTGTGTGGTGACTAGGGTGTGTTGAGTCCAGTTCACTGAGCAGGGAGTAGGCCTTGTCTATTACATATTTGGCTTATGGAGCGGTCTCTGAGCTAATTTCAAACCCTTGTTTTATGCATCACCCCACCTCACCTTTCCCGTTAAGCAGCCATAGTGTGTCTTCTACAGGTGTGACTCTGTTCTGTTTTGTAATTCAGTTCAAGTGTAGCGATTTTGACATTCCCTCTATAAGCGATATCTTAGGATAAGTGTCTTTTTCTGTGTGACTTATTTCACTTAGAATCATCGTACCTAAATCCACTCATCATGCTGCTAACTAGCCTTATGACATTGATTTCATGGCTGAGTGATATTCCATTGTGCCAAGTACCACCATTTCTTTATCCATTTTTCTCTTTCCTGGGATATTGAAGGTGTACCGAAGCGGAGGTTCTTGGCAACAGAGCAGCCGTAAACTTTAGGGTGCCTGTGTCTTGTTGATTTTTAGTTTTCCCAATTTATACGCCCATGAGTGGAAGTGCCCTATGCTCTCTACGCTGTGTTTATTACTTGTTTCAGGACACACCGTACTCTTCTCCAGAGTGCCTGTTGGCAATTTACCTCCCGCCCATCAGTGTAGCAAGGCTCCCATGTCTCCATGGCCTGTCCTGCTTTTCTGGTTTTTACACTTTGTTCAGCATGGCCTTTTTGACCGAGGGCAAGCGAGACTTCTTTGTAGCGCTGATTTGCCCTTCCGGCTTGCTTGGTTGCCCTAAAAGGGCATATGCGTTTTTTCCTGAATATATTCAGGAAAAAACGTATACGCCCTTTTTGGCCAAGGGCATCATTGTCAACGTTTTGCCGCTTTTCATGTGCTTTAAAGGCGAGTCGAATCTACCTCCTGAAATCTGTTTCCTGCAAATCTGCCTTGCTTTCAAATCCTCTTCGTTGCCTTCCCTCAATATATTTGTGGACGAGAGTTCTCATTTATAACTCTGCACGTTTGTGAATTGCAGTGCCCCTGAGCTCCATTTGTCTCCTCGCATTTTTGTGAGCTGGCCGCAAAAGCGCAGGATTGCTTCAGGCCCCATTTTGGTTCTGGGGGGCAGGCTGGGCCTGTGGTTCATTCTTCTTCCTGATGGGAAAATGGAGTGACCTATGCCTGTCCCAACACCTAGGGCTCGTCTCTCGTTGGTTCCGCGTCTTCCCGTTCATCCTCAGGACAAATTGCAACCTGTACAATCAGGAGGTTAAAGGTGCTGATTCTCCAAGTAGGCAGATGGTTAGTCAAGCGGCTGGAATGGCGAACCCGAGCACAAGGAGAGGAGAAATGAGGTGCGTTTTAGAAACCTTTCCCGATCTCATGGCATACCATCTTCTGGGTTTCCCATGCATGTTTTGATGTAGGAAGATGCCCTTGTACCTGGAGATTTGAGACCCATGGGGTGTGTTCCCCGCAGTGTTACTTTAAAGTATCTGCGTTTGCTCACCCAACCTCACCAATCCTCTCAGCCCCAAGAGTGTCCAGCCTTATGTCTCATCCCGCTGTGGGTCTAGATATGGTCAATCCAGGTTGCATCATAGACCCTGAACGGATTTTGTAAGAATTTCTCTCTCTTTCACTGTCTTTGTTTTGTGGGTTTTTTAAAGTAATTTATGTTTAGAATGGGTCTTGGCTGCTTTTCCCTGCTGTGTTGATGCCGCTTTACACCCTCTTGATTCACTTGCAGAGAGATATCGATACATAGGTTTTCAGATTCTTACTAGTCAGATATATTCTTGTGTGGTGACTAGGGTGTGTTGAGTCCACTTCACTGAGCAGGGAGTAGGCCTTGTCTATTACATATTTGGCTTATGGAGCAGTCTCTGAGCTAATTTCAAACCCTTGTTTTATGCATCACCCCACCTCACCTTTCCGGTTAAGCAGCCATAGTGTGTCTTCTAAAGGTGTGACTCTGTTCTGTTTTGTAATTCAGTTCAAGTGTAGCGATTTTGACATTCGCTCTATAAGCGATATCTTAGGATAAGTGTCTTTTTCTGTGTGACTTATTTCACTTAGAATCATCGTACCTAAATCCACTCATCATGCTGCTAACTAGCCTTATGACATTGATTTCATGGCTGAGTGATATTCCATTGTGCCAAGTACCACCATTTCTTTATCCATTTTTCTCTTTCCTGGGATATTGAAGGTGTACCGAAGCGTAGGTTCTTGGCAACAGAGCAGCCGTAAAGTTTGGGGTGCCTATGTCTTGTTGATTTTTAGTTTTCCCAATTTATACGCCCATGAGTGGAAGTGCCCTATGCTCTCTACGCTGTGTTTATTACTTGTTTCAGGACACACCGTACTCTTCTCCAGAGTGCCTGTTGGCAATTTACATCCCGCCCATCAGCGTAGCAAGGCTCCCATGTCTCCATGGCCTGTCCTGCTTTTCTGGTTTTTACACTTTGTTCAGCATGGCCCTTTTGACCGAGGGCAATGGAGACTTCTTTGTAGCGCTGATTTGCCCTTCCGGCTTGCTTGGTTGGCCAAAAAGGGCGTATGCGTTTTTTCCTGAATATATTCAGGAAAAAACGCATACGCCCTTTTTGTCTAAGGGCATCATTGTCAACGTTTTGTCGCTTTTCATGTGCTTTAAAGGCGAGTCGAATCTACCTCCTGAAATGTGTTTCCTGCAAATCTGCCTTGCTTTCAAATCCTCTTCGTTGCCTTCCCTCAATATATTTGTGGACGAGAGTTCTCATTTATAACTCTGCACGTTTGTGAATTGCCGTGCCCCTGAGATCCATTTGTCTCCTCGCTTTTTTGGGAGCTGGCCGCAAAAGCGCAGGATTGCTTCAGGCCCTATTTTGGTTCTGGGGGGTAGGCTGAGCCTGTGGTTCATTCTTCTTCCTGATGGGAAAATGGAGTGACCTATGCCTGTCCCAACACCTAGGGCTCGTCTCTCGTTGGTTCCGCGTCTTCCCGTTCATCCTCAGGACAAATTGCAACCTGTACAATCAGGAGGTTAAAGGTGCTGATTCTCCAAGTAGGGAGATGGTTAGTCAAGCGGCTGGAATGGCGAACCCGAGCACAAGGAGAGGAGAAATGAGGTGCGTTTTAGAAACCTTTCCCGATCTCATGGCATACCATCTTCTGGGTTTCCCATGCATGTTTTGATGTAGGAAGATGCCCTTGTACCTGGAGATTTGAGACCCATGGGGTGTGTTCCCCGCAGTGTTACTTTAAAGTATCTGCGTTTGCTCACCCAACCTCACCAATCCTCTCAGCCCCAAGAGTGTCCAGCCTTATGTCTCATCCAGCTGTGGGTCTAGATATGGTCAATCCAGTTTGCATCATAGACACTGAACGGATTTTGTAAGAATTTCTCTCTCTTTCACTGTCTTTGTTTTGTGGGTTTTTTAAAGTAATTTATGTTTAGAATGGGTCTTGGCTGCTTTTCCCTGCTGTGTTGATGCCGCTTTACACCCTCTTGATTCACTTGCAGAGAGATATCGATACATAGGTTTTCAGATTCTTACTAGTCAGATATATTCTTGTGTGGTGACTAGGGTGTGTTGAGTCCAGTTCACTGAGCAGGGAGTAGGCCTTGTCTATTACATATTTGGCTTATGGAGCGGTCTCTGAGCTAATTTCAAACCCTTGTTTTATGCATCACCCCACCTCACCTTTCCCGTTAAGCAGCCATAGTGTGTCTTCTACAGGTTTGACTATGTTCTGTTTTGTAATTCAGTTCAAGGTAGCGATTTTGACATTCCCTCTCTAAGCGATACCTTAGGATAAGTGGCTTTTTCTGTGTGACTTATTTCACTTAGAATCATCGTACATAAATCGACTCATCATGCTGCTAACTACCCTTATGACATTGATTTCATGGCTGAGTGATATTCCATTGTGCCAAGTACCACCATTTCTTTATCCATTTTTCTCTTTCCTGGGATATTAAAGGTGTACCGAAGCGGAGGTTCTTGGCAACAGAGCAGCCGTAAACTTTAGGGTGCCTGTGTCTTGTTGATTTTTAGTTTTCCCAATTTATACGCCCATGAGTGGAAGTGCCCTATGCTCTCTACGCTGTGTTTATTACTTGTTTCAGGACACACCGTACTCTTCTCCAGAGTGCCTGTTGGCAATTTACATCCCGCCCATCAGCGTAGCAAGGCTCCCATGTCTCCATGGCCTGTCCTGCTTTTCTGGTTTTTACACTTTGTTCAGCATGGCCCTTTTGACCGAGGGCAATGGAGACTTCTTTGTAGCGCTGATTTGCCCTTCCGGCTTGCTTGGTTGGCCAAAAAGGGCGTATGCGTTTTTTCCTGAATATATTCAGGAAAAAACGCATACGCCCTTTTGGGCCAAGGGCATAATTGTCAACGTTTTGTCGCTTTTCATGTGCTTTAAAGGCGAGTCGAATCTACCTCCTGAAATCTGTTTCCTGCAAATCTGCCTTGCTTTCAAATCCTCTTCGTTGCCTTCCCTCAATATATTTGTGGACGAGAGTTCTCATTTATAACTCTGCACGTTTGTGAATTGCAGTGCCCCTGAGCTCCATTTGTCTCCTCGCATTTTTGGGAGCTGGCCGCAAAAGCGCAGGATTGCTTCAGGCCCCATTTTGGTTCTGGGGGGCAGGCTGAGCCTGTGGTTCATTCTTCTTCCTGATGGAAAAATGGAGTGACCTATGCCTGTCCCAACACCTAGGGCTCGTCTCTCGTTGGTTCCGCGTCTTCCCGTTCATCCTCAGGACAAATTGCAACCTGTACAATCAGGAGTTTAAAGGTGCTGATTCTCCAAGTAGGCAGATGGTTAGTCAAGCGGCTGGAATGGCGAACCCGAGCACAAGGAGGGGAGAAATGAGGTGCGTTTTAGAAACCTTTCCCGATCTCATGGCATACCATCTTCTGGGTTTCCCATGCATGTTTTGATGTAGGAAGATGCCCTTGTACCTGGAAATTTGAGACCCATGGGGTGTGTTCCCCGCAGTGTTACTTTAAAGTATCTGCGTTTGCTCACCCAACCTCACCAATCCTCTCAGCCCCAAGAGTGTCCAGCCTTATGTCTCATCCCGCTGTGGGTCTAGATATGGTCAATCCAGGTTGCATCATAGACCCTGAACGGATTTTGTAAGAATTTCTCTCTCTTTCACTGTCTTTGTTTTGTGGGTTTTTTAAAGTACTTTACGTTTAGAATGGGGCTTGGCTGCTTTTCCCTGCTGTGTTGATGCCGCTTTACACCCTCTTGATTCACTTGCAGAGAGATATCGATACATAGGTTTTCAGAATCTTACTAGTCAGATATATTCTTGTGTGGTGACTAGTGTGTGTTGAGTCCAGTTCACTGAGCAGGGAGTAGGCCTGGTCTATTACATATTTGGCTTATGGAGTGATCTCTGAGCTAATTTCAAACCCTTGCTTTATGCATCACCCCACCTCACCTTTCCCGTTAAGCAGCCATAGTGTGTCTTCTAAAGGTGTGACTCTGTTCTATTTTGTAATTCAGTTCAAGTGTAGCGATTTTGACATTCCCTCTATAAGCGATATCTTAGGATAAGTGTCTTTTTCTGTGTGACTTATTTCACTTAGAATCATCGTACCAAAATCCACTCATCATGCTGCTAACTAGCCTTATGACATTGATTTCATGGCTGAGTGATATTCCATTGTGCCAAGTACCACCATTTCTTTATCCATTTTTCTCTTTCCTGGGATATTGATGGTGTACCGAAGCGGAGGTTCTTGGAAACAGAGCAGCCGTAAACTTTAGGGTGCCTGTGTCTTGTTGATTTTTAGTTTTCCCAATTAATACGCCCATGAGTGGAAGTGCCCTATGCTCTCTACGCTGTGTTTATTACTTGTTTCAGGACACACCGTACTCTTCTCCAGAGTGCCTGTTGGCAATTTACATCCGGCCCATCAGCGTAGCAAGGCTCCCATGTCTCCATGGCCTGTCCTGCTTTTCTGGTTTTTACCATTTGTTCAGCATGGCCTTTTTGACCGAGGGCAAGCTAGACTTCCTTGTAGCGCTGATTTGCCCTTCCGGTTTGCTTGGTTGGCCAAAAAGGGCGTATGCGTTTTTTCCTGAATATATTCAGGAAAAAACGCATACGCCCTTTTTGGCCAAGGGCATCATTGTCAACATTTTGCCGCTTTTCATGTGCTTTAAAGGCGAGTCGTATCTACCTCCTGAAATCTGTTTCCTGCAAATCTGCCTTGCTTTCAAATCCTCTTCGTTGCCTTCCCTCAATATATTTGTGGACGAGAGTTCTCATTTATAACTCTGCATGTTTGTGAATTGCAGTGCCCCTGAGCTCCATTTGTCTCCTCGCTTTTTTGGGAGCTGGCCGCAAAAGCGCAGGATTGCTTCAGGCCCTATTTTGGTTCTGGGGGGCAGGCTGAGCCTGTGGTTCATTCTTCTTCCTGATGGGAAAATGGAGTGACCTATGCCTGTCCCAACACCTAGGGCTCGTCTCTCGTTGGTTCCGCGTCTTCCCGTTCATCCTCAGGACAAATTGCAACCTGTACAATCAGGAGGTTAAAGGTGCTGATTCTCCAAGTAGGGAGATGGTTAGTCAAGCGGCTGGAATGGCGAACCCGAGCACAAGGAGAGGAGAAATGAGGTGCGTTTTAGAAACCTTTCCCGATCTCATGGCATACCATCTTCTGGGTTTCCCATGCATGTTTTGATGTAGGAAGATGCCCTTGTACCTGGAGATTTGAGACCCATGGGGTGTGTTCCCCGCAGTGTTACTTTAAAGTATCTGCGTTTGCTCACCCAACCTCACCAATCCTCTCAGCCCCAAGAGTGTCCAGCCTTATGTCTCATCCCGCTGTGGGTCTAGATATGGTCAATCCAGTTTGCATCATAGACACTGAACGGATTTTGTAAGAATTTCTCTCTCTTTCACTGTCTTTGTTTTGTGGGTTTTTTAAAGTAATTTATGTTTAGAATTGGGCTTGGCTGCTTTTCCCTGCTGTGTTGATGCCGCTTTACACCCTCTTGATTCACTTGCAGAGAGATATCGATACATAGGTTTTCAGATTCTTACTAGTCAGATATATTCTTGTGTGGTGACTAGGGTGTGTTGAGTCCAGTTCACTGAGCAGGGAGTAGGCCTTGTCTATTACATATTTGGCTTATGGAGCGGTCTCTGAGCTAATTTCAAACCCTTGTTTTATGCATCACCCCACCTCACCTTTCCCGTTAAGCAGCCATAGTGTGTCTTCTAAAGGTGTGACTCTGTTTTGTTTTGTAATTCAGTTCAAGTGTAGCGATTTTGACATTCCCTCTATAAGCGATATCTTAGGATAAGTGTCTTTTTCTGTGTGAGTTATTTCACTTAGAATCATCGTACCTAAATCCACTCATCATGCTGCTAACTAGCCTTATGACATTGATTTCATGGCTGAGTGATATTCCACTGTGCCAAGTACCACCATTTCTTTATCCATTTTTCTCTTTCCTGGAATATTGAAGGTGTACCGAAGCGGAGGTTCTTGGAAACAGAGTAGCCGTAAACTTTAGGGTGCCTGTGCCTTGTTGATTTTTAGTTTTCCCAATTTATACGCCCATGAGTGGAAGTGCCCTATGCTCTCTACGCTGTGTTTATTACTTGTTTCAGGACACACCGTAGTCTTCTCCAGAGTGCCTGATGGCAATTTACATCCCGCCCATCAGCGTAGCAAGGCTCCCATGTCTCCATGGCCTGTCCTGCTTTTCTGGTTTTTACAATTTCTTCAGCATGGCCCTTTTGACCGAGGGCAAGCGAGACTTCTTTGTAGCGCTGATTTGCCCTTCCGGCTTGCTTGGTTGGCCAAAAAGGGCGTATGCGTTTTTTCCTGAATATATTCAGGAAAAAACGCATACGCCCTTTTTGGCCAAGGGCATCATTGTCAACGTTTTGCCGCTTTTCATGTGCTTTAAAGGCGAGTCGAATCTACCTCCTGAAATCTGTTTCCTGCAAATCTGCCTTGCTTTCAAATCCTCTTCGTTGCCTTCCCTCAATATATTTGTGGACGAGAGTTCTCATTTATAACTCTGCACGTTTGTGAATTGCAGTGCCCCTGAGCTCCATTTGTCTCCTCGCATTTTTGGGAGCTGGCCGCAAAAGCGCAGGATTGCTTCAGGCCCTATTTTGGTTCTGGGGGGCAGGCTGAGCCTGTGGTTCATTCTTCTTCCTGATGGGAAAATGGAGTGACCTATGCCTGTCCCAACACCTAGGGCTCGTCTCTCGTTGGTTCCGCGTCTTCCCGTTCATCCTCAGGACAAATTGCAACCTGTACAATCAGGAGGTTAAAGGTGCTGATTCTCCAAGTAGGGAGATGGTTAGTCAAGCGGCTGGAATGGCGAACCCGAGCACAAGGAGAGGAGAAATGAGGTGCGTTTTAGAAACCTTTCCCGATCTCATGGCATACCATCTTCTGGGTTTCCCATGCATGTTTTGATGTAGGAAGATGCCCTTGTACCTGGAGATTTGAGACCCATGGGGTGTGTTCCCCGCAGTGTTACTTTAAAGTATCTGCGTTTGCTCACCCAACCTCACCAATCCTCTCAGCCCCAAGAGTGTCCAGCCTTATGTCTCATCCAGCTGTGGGCCTAGATATGGTCAATCCAGTTTGCATCATAGACACTGAACGGATTTTGTAAGAATTTCTCTCTCTTTCACTGTCTTTGTTTTGTGGGTTTTTTAAAGTAATTTATGTTTAGAATTGGGCTTGGCTGCTTTTCCCTGCTGTGTTGATGCCGCTTTAAACCCTCTTGATTCACTTGCAGAGAGATATCGATACATAGGTTTTCAGATTCTTACTAGTCAGATATATTCTTGTGTGGTGACTAGGGTGTGTTGAGTCCAGTTCACTGAGCAGGGAGTAGGCCTTGTCTATTACATATTTGGCTTATGGAGCGGTCTCTGAGCTAATTTCAAACCCTTGTTTTATGCATCACCCCACCTCACCTTTCCCCTTAAGCAGCCATAGTGTGTCTTCTAAAGGTGTGACTCTGTTCTGTTTTGTAATTCAGTTCAAGTGTAGCGATTTTGACATTCCCTCTATAAGCGATATCTTAGGATAAGTGTCTTTTTCTGTGTGACTTATTTCACTTAGAATCATCGTACCTAAATCCACTCATCATGCTGCTAACTAGCCTTATGACATTGATTTCATGGCTGAGTGATATTCCATTGTGCCAAGTACCACCATTTCTTTATCCATTTTTCTCTTTCCTGGGATATTGAAGGTGTACCGAAGCGGAGGTTCTTGGAAACAGAGCAGCCGTAAACTTTAGGGTGCCTGTGTCTTGTTGATTTTTAATTTTCCCAATTTATACGCCCATGAGTGGAAATGCCCTATGCTCTCTACGCTGTGTTTATTACTTGTTTCAGGACACACCGTACTCTTCTCCAGAGTGCCTGTTGGCAATTTACATCCCGCCCATCAGCGTAGCAAGGCTCCCATGTCTCCATGGCCTGTCCTGCTTTTCTGGTTTTTACAATTTCTTCAGCATGGCCCTTTTGACCGAGGGCAAGCGAGACTTCTTTGTAGCGCTGATTTGCCCTTCCGGCTTGCTTGGTTGGCCAAAAAGGGCGTATGCGTTTTTTCCTGAATATATTCAGGAAAAAACGCATACGCCCTTTTTGGCCAAGGGCATCATTGTCAACGTTTTGCCGCTTTTCATGTGCTTTAAAGGCGAGTCGAATCTACATCCTGAAATCTGTTTCCTGCAAATCTGCCTTGCTTTCAAATCCTCTTCGTTGCCTTCCCTCAATATATTTGTGGACGAGAGTTCTCATTTATAACTCTGCACGTTTGTGAATTGCAGTGGCCCTGAGCTCCATTTGTCTCCTCGCATTTTTGGGAGCTGGCCGCAAAAGCGCAGGATTGCTTCAGGCCCTATTTTGGTTCTGGGGGGCAGGCTGAGCCTGTGGTTCATTCTTCTTCCTGATGGGAAAATGGAGTGACCTATGCCTGTCCCAACACCTAGGGCTCGTCTCTCGTTGGTTCCGCATCTTCCCGTTCATCCTCAGGACAAATTGCAACCTGTAAAATCAGGAGGTTAAAGGTGCTGATTCTCCAAGTAGGCAGATGGTTACTCAAGCGGCTGGAATGGCGAACCCGAGCACAAGGAGAGGAGAAATGAGGTGCGTTTTAGAAACCTTTCCCGATCTCATGGCATACCATCTTCTGGGTTTCCCATGCATGTTTTGATGTAGGAAGCTGCCCTTGTACCTGGAGATTTGAGACCCATGGGGTGTGTTCCCCGCAGTGTTACTTTAAAGTATCTGCGTTTGCTCACCCAACCTCACCAATCCTCTCAGCCCCAAGAGTGTCCAGCCTTATGTCTCATCCAGCTGTGGGTCTAGATATGGTCAATCCAGGTTGCATCATAGACCCTGAACGGATTTTGTAAGAATTTCTCTCTCTTTCACTGTCTTTGTTTTGTGGGTTTTTTAAAGTAATTTATGTTTAGAATCGGGCTTGGCTGCTTTTCCCTGCTGTGTTGATGCCGCTTTACACCCTCTTGATTCACTTGCAGAGAGATATCGATACATAGGTTTTCAGATTCTTACTAGTCAGATATATTCTTGTGTTGTGACTAGGGTGTGTTGAGTCCAGTTCACTGAGCAGGGAGTAGGCCTTGTCTATTACATATTTGGCTTATGGAACGGTCTCTGAGCTAATTTCAAACCCTTGTTTTATACATCACCCCACCTCACCTTTCCCGTTAAGCAGCCATAGTGTGTCTTCTAAAGGTGTGACTCTGTTCTGTTTTGTAATTCAGTTCAAGTGTAGCGATTTTGACATTCCCTCTATAAGCGATATCTTAGGATAAGTGTCTTTTTCTGTGTGACTTATTTCACTTAGAATCATCGTACCTAAATCCACTCATCATGCTGCTTACTAGCCTTATGAAATTGATTTCATGGCTGAGTGATATTCCATTGTGCCAAGTACCACCATTTCTTTATCCATTTTTCTCTTTCCTGGGATATTGAAGGTGTACCGAAGCGGAGATTCTTGGAAACAGAGCAGCCATAAACTTTAGGGTGCCTGTGTCTTGTTGATTTTTGTTTTCCCAATTTATGCGCCCATGAGTGGAAGTTCCCTATGCTCTCTACGCTGTGTTTATTACTTGTTTCAGGACACACCGTACTCTTCTCCAGAGTGCCTGTTGGCAATTTACATCCCGCCCATCAGCGTAGCAACGCTCCCATGTCTCCATGGCCTGTCCTGCTTTTCTGGTTTTTACAGTTTTTTCAGCATGGCCCTTTTGACCGAGGGCAAGCGAGACTTCTTTGTAGCGCTGATTTGCCCTTCCGGCTTGCTTGGTTGGCCAAAAAGGGCGTATGCGTTTTTTCCTGAATATATTCAGGAAAAAAAGCATACGCCCTTTTTGGCCAAGGGCATCATTGTCAACGTTTTGCCACTTTTCATGTGCTTTAAAGGCGAGTCGAATCTCCCTCCTGAAATCTGTTTCCTGCAAATCTGCCTTGCTTTCAAATCCTCTTCGTTGCCTTCCCTCAACATATTTGTGGACGAGAGTTCTCATTTATAACTCTGCACGTTTGTGAATTGCAGTGCCCCTGAGCTCCATTTGTCTCCTCGCATTTTTGGGAGCTGGCCGCAAAAGCGCAGGATTGCTTCAGGCCCTATTTTGGTTCTGGGGGGCAGGCTGAGCCTGTGGTTCATTCTTCTTCCTGATGGGAAAATGGAGTGACCTATGCCTGTCCCAACACCTAGGGCTCGTCTCTTGTTGGTTCCGCGTCTTCCCGTTCATCCTCAGGACAAATTGCAACCTGTACAATCAGGAGGTTAAAGGTGCTGATTCTCCAAGTAGGGAGATGGTTAGTCAAGCGGCTGGAATGGCGAAACCGAGCACAAGGAGAGGAGAAATGAGGTGCGTTTTAGAAACCTTTCCCAATCTCACGGCATACCATCTTCTGGGTTTCCCATGCATGTTTTGATGTAGGAAGATTCCCTTGTACCTGGAGATTTGAGACCCATGGGGTGGGTACCCCGCGGTATTACTTTAAAGTATCTGCATTTGCTCACCCAACCTCACCAATCCTCTCAGCCCCAAGAGTGTCCAGCCTTATGTCTCATCCAGCTGTGGGTCTAGATATGGTCAATCCAGGTTGCATCAGAGACCCTGAACGGATTTTGTAAGAATTTCTCTCTCTTTCACTGTCTTTGTTTTGTGGGTTTTTTAAAGTAATGTATGTTTACAATCGGGCTTGGCTGCTTTTCCCTGCTGTGTTGATGCCACTTTACACCCTCTTGATTCACTTGCAGAGAGATATCGATACATAGGTTTTCAGATTCTTACTAGTCAGATATATTGTTGTGTGGTGACTAGGGTGTGTTGAGTCCAGTTCACTGAGCAGGGAGTAGGCCTTGTCTATTACATATTTGGCTTATGGAGCGGTCTCTGAGCTAATTTGAAACCCTTGTTTTATGCATCACCCCACCTCACCTTTCCCGTTAAGCAGCCATAGTGTGTCTTCTAAAGGTGTGATTCTGTTCTGTTTTGTAATTCAGTTCAAGTGTAGCGATTTTGACATTCCCTCTATAAGCGATATCTTAGGATAAGTGTCTTTTTCTGTGTGACTTATTTCACTTAGAATCATCGTACCTAAATCCACTCATCATGCTGCTAACTAGCCTTATGACATTGATTTCATGGCTGAGTGATATTCCATTGTGCCAAGTACCACCATTTCTTTATCCATTTTTCTCTTTCCTGGGATATTGAAGGTGTACCGAAGCGGAGATTCTTGGAAACAGAGCAGCCATAAACTTTAGGGTGCCTGTGTCTTGTTGATTTTTAGTTTTCCCAATTTATACGCCCATGAGTGGAAGTGCCCTATGCTCTCTACGCTGTGTTTATTACTTGTTTCAGGACACACCGTACTCTTCTCCAGAGTGCCTGTTGGCAATTTATATCCCGCCCATCAGCGTAGCAAGGCTCCCATGTCTCCATGGCCTGTCCTGCTTTTCTGGTTTTTACACTTTGTTCAGCATGGCCCTTTTGACCGAGGGCAAGCGAGACTTCTTTGTAGCGCTGATTTGCCCTTCCGGCTTGCTTGGTTGGCCAAAAAGGGCGTATGCGTTTTTTCCTGAATATATTCAGGAAAAAAACGCATACGCCCTTTTTGGCCAAGGGCATCATTGTCAACGTTTTGCCGCTTTTCATGTGCTTTAAAGGCGAGTCGATACTACCTCCTGAATTCTGTTTCCTGCAAATCTGCCTTGCTTTCAAATCCTCTTCGTTGCCTTCCCTCAATATATTTGTGGACGAGAGTTCTCATTTATAACTCTGCACGTTTGTGAATTGCAGTGCCCCTGAGCTCCATTTGTCTCCTCGCTTTTTTGGGAGCTGGCCGCAAAAGCGCAGGATTGCTTCAGGCCCTATTTTGGTTCTGGGGGGCAGGCTGAGCCTGTGGTTCATTCTTCTTCCTGATGGGAAAATGGAGTGACCTATGCCTGTCCCAACACCTAGGGCTAGTCTCTCGTTGGTTGCTCGTCTTCCCGTTCATCCTCAGGACAAATTGCAACCTGGACGAAACAGGAGGTTAAAGGTGCTGATTCTCCAAGTAGGGAGATGGTTAGTCAAGCGGCTGGAATGGCGAACCCGAGCACAAGGAGAGGAGAAATGAGGTGCGTTTTAGAAACCTTTCCCGATCTCACGGCATACCATCATCTGGGATTCCCATGCATGTTTTGATGTAGGAAGATTCCCTTGTACCTGGAGATTTGAGACCCATGGGGTGGGTACCCCGCGGTATTACTTTAAAGTATCTGCATTTGCTCACCCAACCTCACCAATCCTCTCAGCCTCAAGAGTGTCCAGCCTTATGTCTCATCCAGCTGTGGGTCTAGATATGGTCAATCCAGGTTGCATCAGAGACCCTGAACGGATTTTGTAAGAATTTCTCTCTCTTTCACTGTCTTTGTTTTGTGGGTTTTTTAAAGTAATTTATGTTTAGAATCGGGCTTGGCTGCTTTTCCCTGCTCTGTTGATGCCGCTTTACACCCTCTTGATTCACTTGCAGAGAGATATCGATACATAGGTTTTCAGATTCTTACTAGTCAGATATATTCTTGTGTGGTGATTAGGGTGTGTTGAGTCCAGTTCACTGAGCAGGGAGTAGGCCTTGTCTATTACATATTTGGCTTATGGAGCGGTCTCTGAGCTAATTTCAAACCCTTGTTTTATGCATCACCCCACCTCACCTTTCCCGTTAAGCAGCCATAGTGTGTCTTCTAAAGGTGTGACTCTGTTCTGTTTTGTAATTCAGTTCAAGTGTAGCGATTTTGACATTCCCTCTATAAGCGATATCTTAGGATAAGTGTCTTTTTCTGTGTGACTTATTTCACTTAGAATCATCGTACCTAAATCCACTCATCATGCTGCTAACTAGCCTTATGACATTGATTTCATGGCTGAGTGATATTCCATTGTGCCAAGTACCACCATTTCTTTATCCATTTTTCTCTTTCCTGGGATATTGAAGGTGTACCGAAGCGGAGGTTCTTGGAAACAGAGCAGCCGTAAAGTTTGGGGAGCCTGTGAATTGTTTACTTTTAGTTTTCCCAATTTATACGCCCATGAGTGGAAGTGCCCTATGCTATCAATGCTGTGTTTATTACTTGTTTCAGGACACACCGTACTCTTCTCCAGAGTGCCTGTTGGCAATTTATATCCCGCCCATCAGCGTAGCAAGGCTCCCATGTCTCCATGGCCTGTCCTGCTTTTCTGGTTTTTACACTTTGTTCAGCATGGCCCTTTTGACCAAGGGCAAGCGAGACTTCTTTGTAGCGCTGATTTGCCCTTCCGGCTTGCTTGGTTGGCCAAAAAGGGCGTATGCGTTTTTTCCTGAATATATTCAGGAAAAAACGCATACGCCCTTTTTGGCCAAGGGCATTATTGTCAACGTTTTGTCGCTTTTCATGTGCTTTAAATGCGAGTCGAATCTACCTCCTGAAATCTGTTTCCTGCAAATCTGCCTTGCTTTCAAATCCTCTTCGTTGCCTTCCCTCAATATATTTGTGGACGAGAGTTCTCATTTATAACTCTGCACGTTTGTGAATTGCAGTGCCCCTGAGCTCCATTTGTCTCCTCTTTTTTTTGGGAGCTGGCCGCAAAAGCGCAGGATTGCTTCAGGCCCTATTTTGGTTCTGGGGGGCAGGCTGAGCCTGTGGTTCATTCTTCTTCCTGATGGGAAAATGGAGTGACCTGTGCCTGTCCCAACACCTAGGGCTAGTCTCTCGTTGGTTGCCCGTCTTCCCGTTCATCCTCAGGACAAATTGCAACCTGGACGAAACAGGAGGTTAAAGGTGCTGATTCTCCAAGTAGGGAGATGGTTAGTCAAGCGGCTGGAATGGCGAACCCGAGCACAAGGAGAGGAGAAATGAGGTGCGTTTTAGAAACCTTTCCCGATCTCACGGCATACCATCTTCTGGGTTTCCCATGCATGTTTTGATGTAGGAAGATGCCCTTGTACCTGGAGATTTGAGACCCATGGGGTGGGTACCCCGCAGTATTACTTTAAAGTATCTGCATTTGCTCACCCAACCTCACCAATCCTCTCAGCCCCAAGAGTGTCCAGCCTTATGTCTCATCCAGCTGTGGGTCTAGATATGGTCAATCCAGGTTGCATCAGAGACCCTGAACGGATTTTGTAAGAATTTCTCTCTCTTTCACTGTCTTTGTTTTGTGGGTTTTTTAAAGTAATTTATGTTTAGAATCGGGCTTGGCTGCTTTTCCGTGCTGTGTTGATGCCGCTTTACACCCTCTTGATTCACTTGCAGAGAGATATCGATACATAGGTTTTCAGATTCTTACTAGTCAGATATATTCTTGTGTGGTGACTAGGGTGTGTTGAGTCCAGTTCACTGAGCAGGGAGTAGGCCTTGTTTATTACATATTTGGCTTATGGAGCGGTCTCTGAGCTAATTTCAAACCCTTGTTTTATGCATCACCCCACCTCACCTTTCCCGTTAAGCAGCCATAGTGTGTCTTCTAAAGGTGTGACTCTGTTCTGTTTTGTAATTCAGTTCAAGTGTAGCGATTTTGACATTCCCTCTATAAGCGATATCTTAGGATAAGTGTCTTTTTCTGTGTGACTTATTTCACTTAGAATCATCGTACCTAAATCCACTCATCATGCTGCTAACTAGCCTTATGACATTGATTTCATGGCTGAGTGATATTCCATTGGGCCAAGTACCACCATTTCTTTATCCATTTTTCTCTTTCCTGGGATATTGAAGGTGTACCGAAGCGGAGATTCTTGGAAACAGAGCAGCCTTAAACGTTAGGGTGCCTGTGTCTTGCTGATTTTTAGTTTTCCCAATTTATACGCCCATGAGTGGAAGTGCCCTATGCTCTCTACGCTGTGTTTATTACTTGTTTCAGGACACACCGTACTCTTCTCCAGAGTGCCTGTTGACAATTTACATCCCGCCCATCATCGTAGCAATGCTCCCATGTCTCCATGGCCTGTCCTGCTTTTCTGGTTTTTACACATTTTTCAGCATGGCCCTTTTGACCGAGGGCAAGCGAGACTTCTTTGTAGCGCTGATTTGCCCTTCAGGCTTGCTTGGTTGGCCAAAAAGGGCGTATGCGTTTTTTCCTGAATATATTCAGGAAAAAACGCATACGCCCTTTTTGGCCAAGGGCATCATTGTCAACGTTTTGCCGCTTTTCACGTGCTTTAAAGGCGAGTCGAATCTACCTCCTGAAATCTGTTTCCTGCAAATCTGCCTTGCTTTCAAATCCTCTTCGTTGCCTTCCCTCAATATATTTGTGGACGAGAGTTCTCATTTATAACTCTGCACGTTTGTGAATTGCAGTGCCCCTGAGCTCCATTTGTCTCCTCGCTTTTTTGGGAGCTGGCCGCAAAAGCGCAGGATTGCTTCAGGCCCTATTTTGGTTCTGGGGGGCAGGCTGAGCCTGTGGTTCATTCTTCTTCCTGATGGGAAAATGGAGTGACCTGTGCCTGTCCCAACACCTAGGGCTAGTCTCTCGTTGGTTCCCCGTCTTCCCGTTCATCCTCAGGACAAATTGCAACCTGGACGAAACAGGAGGTTAAAGGTGCTGATTCTCCAAGTAGGGAGATGTTTAGTCAAGCGGCTGGAATGGCGAACCCGAGCACAAGGAGAGGAGAAATGAGGTGCGTTTTAGAAACCTTTCCCGATCTCACGGCATACCATCTTCTGGGTTTCCCATGCATGTTTTGATGTAGGAAGATTCCCTTGTACCTGGAGATTTGAGACCCATGGGGTGGGTACCCCGCGGTATTACTTTAAAGTATCTGCATTTGCTCACCCAACCTCACCAATCCTCTCAGCCCCAAGAGTGTCCAGCCTTATGTCTCATCCAGCTGTGGGTCTAGATATGGTCAATCCAGGTTGCATCAGAGACCCTGAACGGATTTTGTAAGAATTTCTCTCTCTTTCACTGTCTTTGTTTTGTGGGTTTTTTAAAGTAATTTATGTTTAGAATCGGGCTTGGCTGCTTTTCCGTGCTGTGTTGATGCCGCTTTACACCCTCTTGATTCACTTGCAGAGAGATATCGATACATAGGTTTTCAGATTCTTACTAGTCAGATATATTCTTGTGTGGTGACTAGGGTGTGTTGAGTCCAGTTCACTGAGCAGGGAGTAGGCCTTGTTTATTACATATTTGGCTTATGGAGCGGTCTCTGAGCTAATTTCAAACCCTTGTTTTATGCATCACCCCACCTCACCTTTCCCGTTAAGCAGCCATAGTGTGTCTTCTAAAGGTGTGACTCTGTTCTGTTTCGTAATTCAGTTCAAGTGTAGCGATTTTGACATTCCCTCTATAAGCGATATCTTAGGATAAGTGTCTTTTTCTGTGTGACTTATTTCACTTAGAATCATCGTACCTAAATCCACTCATCATGCTGCTAACTAGCCTTATGACATTGATTTCATGGCTGAGTGATATTCCATTGGGCCAAGTACCACCATTTCTTTATCCATTTTTCTCTTTCCTGGGATATTGAAGGTGTACCGAAGCGGAGATTCTTGGAAACAGAGCAGCCTTAAACGTTAGGGTGCCTGTGTCTTGCTGATTTTTAGTTTTCCCAATTTATACGCCCATGAGTGGAAGTGCCCTATGCTCTCTACGCTGTGTTTATTACTTGTTTCAGGACACACCGTACTCTTCTCCAGAGTGCCTGTTGACAATTTACATCCCGCCCATCATCGTAGCAATGCTCCCATGTCTCCATGGCCTGTCCTGCTTTTCTGGTTTTTACACATTTTTCAGCATGGCCCTTTTGACCGAGGGCAAGCGAGACTTCTTTGTAGCGCTGATTTGCCCTTCAGGCTTGCTTGGTTGGCCAAAAAGGGCGTATGCGTTTTTTCCTGAATATATTCAGGAAAAAACGCATACGCCCTTTTTGGCCAAGGGCATCATTGTCAACGTTTTGCCGCTTTTCACGTGCTTTAAAGGCGAGTCGAATCTACCTCCTGAAATCTGTTTCCTGCAAATCTGCCTTGCTTTCAAATCCTCTTCGTTGCCTTCCCTCAATATATTTGTGGACGAGAGTTCTCATTTATAACTCTGCACGTTTGTGAATTGCAGTGCCCCTGAGCTCCATTTGTCTCCTCGCTTTTTTGGGAGCTGGCCGCAAAAGCGCAGGATTGCTTCAGGCCCTATTTTGGTTCTGGGGGGCAGGCTGAGCCTGTGGTTCATTCTTCTTCCTGATGGGAAAATGGAGTGACCTGTGCCTGTCCCAACACCTAGGGCTAGTCTCTCGTTGGTTCCCCGTCTTCCCGTTCATCCTCAGGACAAATTGCAACCTGTACGAAACAGGAGGTTAAAGGTGCTGATTCTCCAAGTAGGGAGATGTTTAGTCAAGCGGCTGGAATGGCGAACCCGAGCACAAGGAGAGGAGAAATGAGGTGCGTTTTAGAAACCTTTCCCGATCTCACGGCATACCATCTTCTGGGTTTCCCATGCATGTTTTGATGTAGGAAGATTCCCTTGTACCTGGAGATTTGAGACCCATGGGGTGGGTACCCCGCGGTATTACTTTAAAGTATCTGCATTTGCTCACCCAACCTCACCAATCCTCTCAGCCCCAAGAGTGTCCAGCCTTATGTCTCATCCAGCTGTGGGTCTAGATATGGTCAATCCAGGTTGCATCAGAGACCCTGAACGGATTTTGTAAGAATTTCTCTCTCTTTCACTGTCTTTGTTTTGTGGGTTTTTTAAAGTAATTTATGTTTAGAATCGGGCTTGGCTGCTTTTCCGTGCTGTGTTGATGCCGCTTTACACCCTCTTGATTCACTTGCAGAGAGATATCGATACATAGGTTTTCAGATTCTTACTAGTCAGATATATTCTTGTGTGGTGACTAGGGTGTGTTGAGTCCACTTCACTGAGCAGGGAGTAGGCCTTGTTTATTACATATTTGGCTTATGGAGCGGTCTCTGAGCTAATTTCAAACCCTTGTTTTATGCATCACCCCACCTCACCTTTCCGGTTAAGCAGCCATAGTGTGTCTTCTAAAGTTGTGCCTCTGTTCTGTTTTGTAATTCAGTTCAAGTGTAGCGATTTTGACATTCCCTCTATAAGCGATATCTTAGGATAAGTGTCTTTTTCTGTGTGACTTATTTCACTTAGAATCATCGTACCTAAATCCACTCATCATGCTGCTAACTAGCCTTATGACATTGATTTCATGGCTGAGTGATATTCCATTGTGCCAAGTACCACCATTTGTTTATCCATTTTTCTCTTTCCTGGAATATTGAAGGTGTACCGAAGCAGAGGTTCTTGGAAACAGAGCAGCCGTAAACTTTAGGGTGCCTGTGTCTTGTTGATTTTTAGTTTTCCCAATTTATATGCCCATGAGTGGAAGTGCCCTATGCTCTCTACGCTGTGTTTATTACTTGTTTCAGGACACACCGTACTCTTCTCCAGAGTGCCTGTTGGCAATTTACATCCCGCCCATCAGCGTAGCAAGGCTCCCATGTCTCCATGGCCTGTCCTGCTTTTCTGGTTTTTACACTTGGTTCAGCATGGCCCTTTTGACCGAGGGCAAGCGAGACTTCTTTGTAGCGCTGATTTGCCCTTCCGGCTTGCTTGGTTGGCCAAAAAGGGCGTATGCGTTTTTTCCTGAATATATTCAGGAAAAAACGCATACGCCCTTTTTGCCAAGGGCATCATTGTCAACGTTTTGCCGCTTTTCATGTGCTTTAAAGGCGAGTCGAATCTACCTCCTGAAATCTGTTTCCTGCAAATCTGCCTTGCTTTCAAATCCTCTTCGTTGCCTTCCCTCAATATATTTGTGGACGAGAGTTCTCATTTATAACTCTGCACGTTTGTGAATTGCAGTGCCCCTGAGCTCCATTTGTCTCCTCGCTTTTTTGGGAGCTGGCCGCAAAAGCGCAGGATTGCTTCAGGCCCTATTTTGGTTCTGGGGGGCAGGCTGAGCCTGTGGTTCATTCTTCTTCCTGATGGGAAAATGGAGTGACCTGTGCCTGTCCCAACACCTAGGGCTAGTCTCTCGTTGGTTCCCCATCTTCCCGTTCATCCTCAGGACAAATTGCAACCTGGACGAAACAGGAGGTTAAAGGTGCTGATTCTCCAAGTAGGGAGATGGTTAGTCAGGCGGCTGGAATGGCGAACCCGAGCACAAGGAGAGGAGAAATGAGGTGCGTTTTAGAAACCTTTCCCGATCTCACGGCATACCATCTTCTGGGTTTCCCATGCATGTTTTGATGTAGGAAGATTCCCTTGTACCTGGAGATTTGAGACCCATGGGGTGGGTACCCCGCGGTATTACTTTAAAGTATCTGCATTTGCTCACACAACCTCACCAATCCTCTCAGCCCCAAGAGTGTCCAGCCTTATGTCTCATCCAGCTGTGGGTCTAGATATGGTCAATCCAGGTTGCATCAGAGACCCTGAACGGATTTTGTAAGAATTTCTCTCTCTTTCACTGTCTTTGTTTTGTGGGTTTTTTAAAGTAATGTATGTTTAGAATGGGGTTTGGCTGCTTTTCCCTGCTGTGTTTATGCCGCTTTACACCCTCTTGATTCACTTGCAGAGAGATATCAATACATAGGTTTTCAGATTCATACTAGTCAGATATATTCTTGTGCGGTGACTAGGGGGTGTTGAGTCCAGTTCACTGAGCAGGGAGTAGGCCTTGTCTATTACATATTTGGCTTATGGAGCGGTCTCTGAGCTAATTTCAAACCCTTGTTTTATGCATCACCCCACCTCACCTTTCCGGTTAAGCAGCCATAGTGTGTCTTCTAAAGTTGTGCCTCTGTTCTGTTTTGTAATTCAGTTCAAGTGTAGCGATTTTGACATTCCTTCTATAAGCGATAACTTAGGATAAGTGCCTTTTTCTGTGTGACTTATTTCACTTAGAATCATCGTACCTAAATCCACTCATCATGCTGCTAACTAGCCTTATGACATTGATTTCATGGCTGAGTGATATTCCATTGTGCCATGCACCACCATTTCTTTATCCATTTTTCTCTTTCCTGGGATATTGAAGGTGTACCGAAGCGGAGGTTCTTGGAAACAGAGCAGCCGTAAAGTTTGGGGTGGCTGTGTCTCGTTTACTTTTAGTTTTCCCAATTTATACGCCCATGAGTGGAAGTGCCCTATGCTCTCAACGCTGTGTTTATTACTTGTTTCAGGACACACCGTACTCTTCTCCAGAGGGCCTGTTGGCAATTTACATCCCGCCCATCAGCGTACCAAGGCTCCCATGTCTCCATGGCCTGTCCTGCTTTTCTGGTTTTTACACTTGGTTCAGCATGGCCCTTTTGACCGAGGGCAAGTGAGACTTCTTTGTAGCACTGATTTGCCCTTCCGGCTTGCTTGGTTGGCCAAAAAGGGCGTATGCGTTTTTTCCTGAATATATTCAGGAAAAAACGCATACGCCCTTTTTGGCCAAGGGCATCATTGTCAACGTTTTGCCGCTTTTCATGTGCTTTAAAGGCGAGTCGAATCTACCTCCTGAAATCTGTTTCCTGCAAATCTGCCTTGCTTTCAAATGCTCTTCTTTGCCTTCCCTCAATATATTTGTGGACGAGAGTTCTCATTTATAACTCTGCACGTTTGTGAATTGCAGTGCCCCTGAGCTCCATTTGTCTCCTCGCATTTTGGGGAGCTGGCCGCAAAAGTGCAGGATTGCTTCAGGCCCTATTTTGGTTCTGGGGGGCAGGCTGAGCCTGTGGTTCATTCTTCTTCCTGATGGGAAAATGGAGTGACCTATGCCTGTCCCAACACCTAGGGCTCGTCTCTCGTTGGTTCCGCGTCTTCCCGTTCATCCTCAGGACAAATTGCAACCTGTACAATCAGGAGGTTAAAGGTGCTGATTCTCCAAGTAGGCAGATGGTTAGTCAACCGGCTGGAATGGCGAACCCGAGCAGAAGGAGGGGAGAAATGAGGTGCGTTTTAGAAACCTTTCCCGATCTCATGGCATACCATCTTCTGGGTTTCCCATGCATGTTTTGATGTAGGAAGATGCCCTTGTACCTGGAGATTTGAGACCCATGGGGTGTGTTCCCCGCAGTGTTACTTTAAAGTATCTGCGTTTGCTCACCCAACCTCACCAATCCTCTCAGCCCCAAGAGTGTCCAGCCTTATGTCTTATCCCGCTGTGGGTCTAGATATGGTCAATCCAGGTTGCATCAGAGACCCTGAACGGATTTTGTAAGAATTTCTCTCTCTTTCACTGTCTTTGTTTTGTGGGTTTTTTAAAGTACTTTACGTTTAGAATGGGGCCTCGCTGCTTTTCCCTGCTGTGTTTATGCCGCTTTACACCCTCTTGATTCACTTGCAGAGAGATATCGATACATAGATTTTCAGAATCTTACTAGTCAGATATATTCTTGTGTGGTGACTAGGGTGTGTTGAGTCCAGTTCACTGAGCAGGGAGTAGGCCTTGTCTATTACATATTTGGCTTATGGAGCGGTCTCTGAGCTAATTTCAAACCCTTGTTTTATGCATCACCCCACCTCACCTTTCCCGTTAAGCAGCCATAGTGTGTCTTCTAAAGGTGTGACTCTGTTCTGTTTTGTAATTCAGTTCAAGTGTAGCGATTTTGACATTCCCTCTATAAGCGACATCTTAAGATAAGTGTCTTTTTCTGTGTGACTTATTTCACTTAGAATCATCGTACCTAAATCCACTCATCATGCTGCTAACTAGCCTTATGACATTGATTTCATGGCTGAGTGATATTCCATTGTGCCAAGTACCACCATTTCTTTATCCATTTTTCTCTTTCCTGGGATATTGAAGGTGTACCGAAGCGAAGGTTCTGGAAACAGAGCAGCCGTAAACTTTAGGGTGCCTGTGTCTTGTTGATTTTTAGTTTTCCCAATTTATACGCCCATGAGTGGAAGTGCCCTATGCTCTCTATGCTGTGTTTATTACTTGTTTCAGGACACACCGTACTCTTCTCCAGAGTGCCTGTTGGCAATTTACATCCCGCCCATCAGCGTAGCAAGGCTCCCATGTCTCCATGGCCTGTCCTGCTTTTCTGGTTTTTACACTTTGTTCAGCATGGCCCTTTTGACCGAGGGCAATCGAGACTTCTTTGTAGCGCTGATTTGCCCTTCCGGCTTGCTTGGTTGGCCAAAAAGGGCGTATGCGTTTTTTCCTGAATATATTCAGGAAAAAACGCATACGCCCTTTATGGCCAAGGACATCATTGTCAACATTTTGCCGCTTTTCATGTGCTTTAAAGGCGAGTCGTATCTACCTCCTGAAATCTGTTTCCTGCAAATCTGCCTTGCTTTCAAATCCTCTTCGTTGCCTTCCCTCAATATATTTGTGGACGAGAGTTCTCATTTATAACTCTGCACGTTTGTGAATTGCAGTGCCCCTGAGCTCCATTTGTCTCCTCGCTTTTTTGGGAGCTGGCCGCAAAAGCGCAGGATTGCTTCAGGCCCTATTTTGGTTCTGGGGGCAGGCTGAGCCTGTGGTTCATTCTTCTTCCTGATGGGAAAATGGAGTGACCTATGCCTGTCCCAACACCTAGGGCTCGTCTCTCGTTGGTTCCGCGTCTTCCCGTTCATCCTCAGGACAAACTGCAACCTGTAAAATCAGGAGGTTAAAGGTGCTGATTCTCCAAGTAGGGAGATGGTTAGTCAAGCGGCTGGAATGGCGAACCCGAGCACAAGGAGAGGAGAAATGAGGTGCGTTTTAGAAACCTTTCCCGATCTCATGGCATACCATCTTCTGAGTTTCCCATGCATGTTTTGATGTAGGAAGATGCCCTTGTACCTGGAGATTTGAGACCCATGGGGTGTGTTCCCCGCAGTGTTACTTTAAAGTATCTGCGTTTGCTCACCCAACCTCACCAATCTTCTCAGCCCCAAGAGTGTCCAGCCTTATGTCTCATCCAGCTGTGGGTCTAGATATGGTCAATCCAGTTTGCATCATAGACACTGAACGGATTTTGTAAGAATTTCTCTCTCTTTCACTGTCTTTGTTTTGTGGGTTTTTTAAAGTAATTTATGTTTAGAATCGGGCTTGGCTGCTTTTCCCTGCTGTGTGGATGCCGCTTTACACCCTCTTGATTCACTTGCAGAGAGATATCGATACATAGGTTTTCAGATTCTTACTAGTCAGATATATTCTTGTGTGGTGACTAGGGTGTGTTGAGTCCAGTTCACTGAGCAGGGAGTAGGCCTTGTCTATTACATATTTGGCTTATGGAGCGGTCTCTGAGCTAATTTCAAACCCTTGTTTTATGCATCACCCCACCTCACCTTTCCCGTTAAGCAGCCATAGTGTGTCTTCTAAAGGTGTGACTCTGTTCTGTTTTGTAATTCAGTTCAAGTGTAGCGATTTTGACATTCCCTCTATATGCGATATCTTAGGATAAGTGTCTTTTTCTGTGTGACTTATTTCACTTAGAATCATCGTACCTAAATCCACTCATCATGCTGCTAACTAGCCTTATGACATTGATTTCATGGCTGAGTGATATTCCATTGTGCCAAGTACCACCATTTCTTTATCCATTTTTCTCTTTCCTGGGATATTGAAGGTGTACCGAAGCGGAGGTTCTTGGAAACAGAGCAGCCGTAAACTTTAGGGTGCCTGTGTCTTGTTGATTTTTAGTTTTCCCAATTTATACGGCCATGAGTGGAAGTGCCCTATGCTCTCTACGCTGTGTTTATTACTTGTTTCAGGACACACCGTACTCTTCTCCAGAGTGCCTGTTGGCAATTTCCATCCCGCCATCAGCGTAGCAAGGCTCCCATGTCTCCATGGCCTGTCCTGCTTTTCTGGTTTTTACCATTTGTTCAGCATGGCCTTTTTGACCGAGGGCAAAAGAGACTTCTTTCTAGCGCTGATTTGCCCTTCCGGCTTGCTTGGTTGCCCTAAAAGGGCGTATGCGTTTTTTCCTGAATATATTCAGGAAAAAACGCATACGCCCTTTTTGGCCAAGGGCATCATTGTCAACGTTTGGCCGCTTTTCATGTGCTTTAAAGGCGAGTCGAATCTACCTCCTGAAATCTGTTTCCTGCAAATTGCCTTGCTTTCAAATCCTCTTCGTTGCCTTCCCTCAATATATTTGTGGACGAGAGTTCTCATTTATAACTCTGCACGTTTGTGAATTGCAGTGCCCCTGAGCTCCATTTGTCTCCTCGCATTTTTGGGAGCTGGCCGCAAAAGCGCAGGATTGCTTCAGGCCCTATTTTGGTTCTGGGGGGCAGGCTGAGCCTGTGGTTCATTCTTCTTCCTGATGGGAAAATGGAGTGACCTGTGCCTGTCCCAACACCTAGGGCTAGTCTCTCGTTGGTTCCCCGTCTTCCCGTTCATCCTCAGGACAAATTGCAACCTGTACAATCAGGAGGTTAAAGGTGCTGATTCTCCAAGTAGGGAGATGGTTACTCAAGCGGCTGGAATGGCGAACCCGAGCACAAGGAGAGTAGAAATGAGGTGCGTTTTAGAAACCTTTCCCGATCTCATGGCATACCATCTTCTGGGTTTCCCATGCATGTTTTGATGTAGGAAGCTGCCCTTGTACCTGGAGATTTGAGACCCATGGGGTGTGTTCCCCGCAGTGTTACTTTAAAATATCTGCGTTTGCTCACCCAACCTCACCAATCCTCTCAGCCCCAAGAGTGTCCAGCCTTATGTCTCATCCAGCTGTGGGTCTAGATATGGTCAATCCAGGTTGCATCATAGACCCTGAACGGATTTTGTAAGAATTTCTCTCTCTTTCACTGTCTTTGTTTTGTGGGTTTTTTAAAGTAATTTATGTTTAGAATCGGGCTTGGCTGCTTTTCCCTGCTGTGTTGATGCCGCTTTACCCCCTCTTGATTCACTTGCAGAGAGATATCGATACATAGGTTTTCAGATTCTTACTAGTCAGATATATTCTTGTGTTGTGACTAGGCTGTGTTGAGTCCAGTTCACTGAGCAGGGAGTAGGCCTTGTCTATTACATATTTGGCTTATGGAGCGGTCTCTGAGCTAATTTCAAACCCTTGTTTTATACATCACCCCACCTCACCTTTCCCGTTAAGCAGCCATAGTGTGTCTTCTAAAGGTGTGACTCTGTTCTGTTTTGTAATTCAGTTCAAGTGTAGCGATTTTGACATTCCCTCTATAAGCGATATCTTAGGATAAGTGTCTTTTTCTGTGTGACTTATTTCACTTAGAATCATCGTACCTAAATCCACTCATCATGCTGCTAACTAGCCTTATGACATTGATTTCATGGCTGAGTGATATTCCATTGTGCCAAGTACCACCATTTCTTTATCCATTTTTCTCTTTCCTGGGATATTGAAGGTGTACCGAAGCAGAGATTCTTGGAAACAGAGCAGCCGTAAACTTTAGGGTGCCTGTGTCTTGTTGATTTTTGTTTTCCCAATTTATACGCCCATGAGTGGAAGTGCCCTCTGCTCTCTACGCTGTGTTTATTACTTGTTTCAGGACACACCGTACTCTTCTCCAGAGTGCCTGTTGGCAATTTACATCCCGCCCATCAGCGTAGCAACGCTCCCATGTCTCCATGGCCTGTCCTGCTTTTCTGGTTTTTACAGTTTATTCAGCATGCCCTTTTGACCGAGGGCAAGCGAGACTTCTTTGGAGCGCTGATTTGCCCTTCCGTCTTGCTTGGTCGGCCAAAAAGGGCGTATGCGTTTTTTCCTGAATATATTCAGGAAAAAACGCATACGCCCTTTTTGGCCAAGGGCATCACTTTCAACGTTTTGCCGCTTTTCATGTGCTTTAAAGGCGAGTCGAATCTACCTCCTGAAATCTGTTTCCTGCAAATCTGCCTTGCTTTCAAATCCTCTTCGTTGCCTTCCCTCAATATATTTGTGGACGAGAGTTCTCATTTATAACTCTGCACGTTTGTGAATTGCAGTGCCCCTGAGCTCCATTTGTCTCCTCCCTTTTTTGGGAGCTGGCCGCAAAAGCGCAGGATTGCTTCAGGCCCCATTTTGGTTCTGGGGGGCAGGCTGAGCCTGTGGTTCATTCTTCTTCCTGATGGGAAAATGGAGTGACCTATGCCTGTCCCAACACCTAGGGCTCGTCTCTCGTTGGTTCCGCGTCTTCCCGTTCATCCTCAGGACAAATTGCAACCTGTAAAATCAGGAGGTTAAAGGTGCTGATTCTCGAAGTAGGCAGATGGTTAGTCAAGCGGCTGGAATGGCGAACCCGAGCACAAGGAGAGGAGAAATGAGGTGCGTTTTAGAAACCTTTCCCGATCTCATGGCATACCATCTTCTGGGTTTCCCATGCATGTTTTGATGTAGGAAGATGCCCTTGTACCTGGAGATTTGAGACCCATGGAGTGTGTTCCCCGCAGTGTTACTTTAAAGTATCTGCGTTTGCTCACCCAACCTCACCAATCCTCTCAGCCCCAAGAGTGTCCAGCCTTATGTCTCATCCAGCTGTGGGTCTAGATATGGTCAATCCAGTTTGCATCATAGACCCTGAACGGATTTTGTAAGAATTTCTCTCTCTTTCACTGTCTTTGTTTTGTGGGTTTTTTAAAGTAATTTATGTTTAGAATCGGGCTTGGCTGCTTTTCCCTGCTGTGTTGATGCCGCTTTAAACCATCATGATTCACTTGCAGAGAGATATCGATACATAGGTTTTCAGATTCTTACTAGTCAGATATATTCTTGTGTGGTGACTAGGGTGTGTTGAGTCCAGTTCACTGAGCAGGGAGTAGGCCTTGTCTATTACATATTTGGCTTATGGAGTGGTCTCTGAGCTAATTTCAAACCCTTGTTTTATGCATCACCCCACCTCACCTTTCCCGTTAAGCAGCCATAGTGTGTCTTCTAAAGGTGTGACTCTGTTCTGTTTTGTAATTCAGTTCAAGTGTAGCGATTTTGACATTCCCTCTATAAGCGATATCTTAGGATAAGTGTCTTTTTCTGTGTGACTTATTTCACTTAGAATCATCGTACCTAAATCCACTCATCATGCTGCTAACTAGCCTTATGACATTGATTTCATGGCTGAGTGATATTCCATTGTGCCAAGTACCACCATTTCTTTATCCATTTTTCGCTTTCCTGGGATATTGAAGGTGTACCGAAGCGGAGGTTCTTGGAAACAGAGCAGCCGTAAACTTTAGGGTGCCTGTGTCTTGTTGATTTTTAGTTTTCCCAATTTATACGCCCATGAGTGGAAGTGCCCTATGCTCTCTACGCTGTGTTTATTACTTGTTTCAGGACACACCGTACTCTTCTCCAGAGTGCCTGTTGGCAATTTACATCCCGCCCATCAGCTTAGCAAGGCTCCCATGTCTCCATGGCCTGTCCTGCTTTTCTGGTTTTTACCATTTGTACAGCATGGCCTTTTTGACCGAGGGCAAGCGAGACTTCTTTGTAGCGCTGATTTGCCCTTCCGGCTTGCTTGGTTGCCCTAAAAGGGCGTATGCGTTTTTTCCTGAATATATTCAGGAAAAAACGTATACGCCCTTTTTGGCCAAGCGCATCATTGTCAACGTTTGGCCGCTTTTCATGTGCTTTAAAGGCGAGTCGAATCTACCTCCTGAAATCTGTTTCCTGCAAATCTGCCTTGCTTTCAAATCCTCTTCGTTGCCTTCCCTCAATATATTTGTGGACGAGAGTTCTCATTTATAACTCTGCACGTTTGTGAATTGCAGTGCCCCTGAGCTCCATTTGTCTCCTCGCATTTTTGGGAGCTGGCCGCAAAAGTGCAGGATTGCTTCAGGCCCCATTTTGGTTCTGGGGGGCAGGCTGAGCCTGTGGTTCATTCTTCTTCCTGATGGGAAAATGGAGTGACCTATGCCTGTCCCAACACCTAGGGCTCGTCTCTCGTTGGTTCCGCGTCTCCCCGTTCATCCTCAGGACAAATTGCAACCTGTACAATCAGGAGGTTAAAGGTGTTGATTCTCCAAGTAGGGAGATGGTTAGTCAAGCGGCTGGAATGGCGAACCCGAGCACAAGGAGAGGAGAAATGAGGTGCGTTTTAGAAACCTTTCCCGATCTCATGGCATACCATCTTCTGGGTTTCCCATGCATGTTTTGATGTAGGAAGATGCCCTTGTACCTGGAGATTTGAGACCCATGGGGTGTGTTCCCCGCAGTGTTACTTTAAAGTATCTGCGTTTGCTCACCCAACCTCACCAATCCTCTCAGCCCCAAGAGTGTCCAGCCTTATGTCTCATCCAGCTGTGGGTCTAGATATGGTCAATCCAGTTTGCATCATAGACACTGAACGGATTTTGTAAGAATTTCTCTCTCTTTCACTGTCTTTGTTTTGTGGGTTTTTTAAAGTAATTTATGTTTAGAATTGGGCTTGGCTGCTTTTCCCTGCTGTGTTGATGCCGCTTTACACCCTCTTGATTCACTTGCAGAGAGATATCGATACATAGGTTTTCAGATTCTTACTAGTCAGATATATTCTTGTGTGGTGACTAGGGTGTGTTGAGTCCAGTTCACTGAGCAGGGAGTAGGCCTTGTCTATTACATATTTGGCTTATGGAGCGGTCTCTGAGCTAATTTCAAACCCTTGTTTTATGCATCACCCCACCTCACCTTTCCCGTTAAGCAGCCATAGTGTGTCTTCTACAGGTGTGACTCTGTTCTGTTTTGTAATTCAGTTCAAGTGTAGCGATTTTGACATTCCCTCTCTAAGCGATACCTTAGGATAAGTGGCTTTTTCTGTGTGACTTATTTCACTTAGAATCATCGTACATAAATCGACTCATCATGCTGCTAACTAGCCTTATGACATTGATTTCATGGCTGAGTGATATTCCATTGTGCCAAGTACCACCATTTCTTTATCCATTTTTCTCTTTCCTGGGATATTGAAGGTGTACCGAAGCGGAGGTTCTTGGCAACAGAGCAGCCGTAAACTTTAGGGTGCCTGTGTCTTGTTGATTTTTAGTTTTCCCAATTTATACGCCCATGAGTGGATGTGCCCTATGCTCTCTACGCTGTGTTTATTACTTGTTTCAGGACACACCGTACTCTTCTCCAGAGTGCCTGTTGGCAATTTACATCCCGCCCATCAGCGTAGCAAGGCTCCCATGTCTCCATGGCCTGTCTTGCTTTTCTGGTTTTTACACTTTCTTCAGCATGGCCCTTTTGACCGAGGGCAAGCGAGACTTCTTTGTAGCGCTGATTTGCCCTTCCGGCTTGCTTGGTTGGCCAAAAAGGGCGTATGCGTTTTTTCCTGAATATATTCAGGAAAAAACGCATACGCCCTTTTGGGCCAAGGGCATAATTGTCAACGTTTTGTCGCTTTTCATGTGCTTTAAAGGCGAGTCGAATCTCCCTCCTGAAATCTGTTTCCTGCAAATCTGCCTTGCTTTCAAATCCTCTTCGTTGCCTTCCCTCAATATATTTGTGGACGAGAGTTCTCATTTATAACTCTGCACGTTTGTGAATTGCAGTGCCCCTGAGCTCCATTTGTCTCCTCGCATTTTTGGGAGCTGGCCGCAAAAGCGCAGGATTGCTTCAGGCCCTATTTTGGTTCTGGGGGGCAGGCTGAGCCTGTGGTTCATTCTTCTTCCTGATGGGAAAATGGAGTGACCTATGCCTGTCCCAAAACCTAGGGCTCGTCTCTCGTTGGTTCCGCGTCTTCCCGTTCATCCTCAGGACAAATTGCAACCTGTACAATCAGGAGGTTAAAGGTGCTGATTCTCCAAGTAGGCAGATGGTTAGTCAAGCGGCTGGAATGGCGAACCCGAGCACAAGGAGGGGAGAAATGAGGTGCGTTTTAGAAACCTTTCCCGATCTCATGGCATACCATCTTCTGGGTTTCCCATGCATGTTTTGATGTAGGAAGATGCCCTTGTACCTGGAAATTTGAGACCCATGGGGTGTGTTCCCCGCAGTGTTACTTTAAAGTATCTGCGTTTGCTCACCCAACCTCACCAATCCTCTCAGCCCCAAAAGTGTCCAGCCTTATGTCTCATCCCGCTGTGGGTCTAGATATGGTCAATCCAGGTTGCATCATAGACCCTGAACGGATTTTGTAAGAATTTCTCTCTCTTTCACTGTCTTTGTTTTGTGGGTTTTTTAAAGTACTTTACGTTTAGAATGGGGCTTGGCTGCTTTTCCCTGCTGTGTTGATGCCGCTTTACACCCTCTTGATTCACTTGCAGAGAGATATCGATACATAGGTTTTCAGAATTTACTAGTCAGATATATTCTTGTGTGGTGACTAGGGTGTGTTGAGTCCAGTTCACTGAGCAGGGAGTAGGCCTTGTCTATTACATATTTGGCTTATGGAGTGATCTCTGAGCTAATTTCAAACCCTTGCTTTATGCATCACCCCACCTCACCTTTCCCGTTAAGCAGCCATAGTGTGTCTTCTAAAGGTGTGACTCTGTTCTTTTTTGTAATTCAGTTCAAGTGTAGCGATTTTGACATTCCCTCTATAAGCGATATCTTAGGATAAGTGTCTTTTTCTGTGTGACTTATTTCACTTAGAATCATCGTACCAAAATCCACTCATCATGCTGCTAACTAGCCTTATGACATTGATTTCATGGCTGAGTGATATTCCATTGTGCCAAGTACCACCATTTCTTTATCCATTTTTCTCTTTCCTGGGATATTGATGGTGTACCGAAGCGGAGGTTCTTGGAAACAGAGCAGCCGTAAACTTTAGGGTGCCTGTGTCTTGTTGATTTTTAGTTTTCCCAATTAATACGCCCATGAGTGGAAGTGCCCTATGCTCTCTACGCTATGTTTATTACTTGTTTCAGGACACACCCTACTCTTCTCCAGAGTGCCTGTTGGCAATTTACATCCCGCCCATCAGCGTAGCAAGGCTCCCATGTCTCCATGGCCTGTCCTGCTTTTCTGGTTTTTACCATTTGTTCAGCATGGCCTTTTTGACCGAGGGCAAGCGAGACTTCTTTGTAGCGCTGATTTGCCCTTCCGGCTTGCTTGGTTGCCCTAAAAGGGCGTATGCGTTTTTTCCTGAATATATTCAGGAAAAAACGTATACGCCCTTTTTGGCCAAGGGCATCATTGTCAACGTTTTGCCGCTTTTCATGTGCTTTAAAGGCGAGTCGAATCTACCTCCTGAAATCTGTTTCCTGCAAATCTGCCTTGCTTTCAAATCCTCTTCATTGCCTTCCCTCAATATATTTGTGGACGAGAGTTCTCATTTATAACTCTGCACGTTTCTGAATTGCAGTGCCCCTGAGCTCCATTTGTCTCCTCGCATTTTTGGGAGCTGTCCGCAAAAGCGCAGGATTGCTTCAGGCCCCATTTTGGTTCTGGGGGGCAGGCTGAGCCTGTGGTTCATTCTTCTTCCTGATGGGAAAACGGAGTGACCTATGCCTGTCCCAACACCTAGGGCTCGTCTCTCGTTGGTTCCGCGTCTTCCCGTTCATCCTCAGGACAAATTGCAACCTGTACAATCAGGAGGTTAAAGGTGCTGATTCTCCAAGTAGGCAGATGGTTACTCAAGCGGCTGGAATGGCGAACCCGAGCACAAGGTAGGGAGAAATGAGGTGCGTTTTAGAAACCTTTCCCGATCTCATGGCATACCATCTTCTGGGTTTCCCATGCATGTTTTGATGTAGGAAGATGCCCTTGTACCTGGAGATTTGAGACCCATGGGGTGTGTTCCCCGCAGTGTTACTTTAAAGTATCTGCGTTTGCTCACCCAACCTCACCAATCCTCTCAGCCCCAAGAGTGTCCAGCCTTATGTCTCATCCCGCTGTGGGTCTAGATATGGTCAATCCAGGTTGCATCATAGACCCTGAACGGATTTTGTAAGAATTTCTCTCTCTTTCACTGTCTTTGTTTTGTGGGTTTTTTAAAGTACTTTACGTTTAGAATGGGGCTTGGCTGCTTTTCCCTGCTGTGTTGATGCCGCTTTACACCCTCTTGATTCACTTGCAGAGAGATATCGATACATAGATTTTCAGAATCTTACTAGTCAGATATATTCTTGTGTGGTGACTAGGGTGTGTTGAGTCCAGTTCACTGAGCAGGGAGTAGGCCTTGTCTATTACATATTTGGCTTATGGAGCGGTGTCTGAGCTAATTTCAAACCCTTGTTTTATGCATCACCCCACCTCACCTTTCCCGTTAAGCAGCCATAGTGTGTCTTCTAAAGGTGTGACTCTGTTCTGTTTTGTAATTCAGTTCAAGTGTAGCGATTTTGACATTCCCTCTATAAGCGATATCTTAGGATAAGTGTCTTTTTCTGTGTGACTTATTTCACTTAGAATCATCGTACCTAAATCCACTCATCATGCTGCTAACTAGCCTTATGACATTGATTACATGGCTGAGTGCTATTCCATTGTGCCAAGTACCACCATTTCTTTATCCATTTTTCTCTTTCCTGGGATATTGAAGGTGTACCGAAGCGGAGGTTCTTGGAAACAGAGCAGCCGTAAACTTTAGGGTGCCTGTGTCTTGTTGATTTTTAGTTTTCCCAATTTATACGCCCATGAGTGGAAGTGCCCTATGCTCTCTATGCTGTGTTTATTACTTGTTTCAGGACACACCGTACCCTTCTCCAGAGTGCCTGTTGGCAATTTACATCCCGCCCATCAGCGTAGCAAGGCTCCCATGTCTCCATGGCCTGTCCTGCTTTTCTGGTTTTTACAGTTTGTTCAGCATGGCCCTTTTGACCGAGGGCAAGTGAGACTTCTTTGTAGCGCTGATTTGCCCTTCCGGCTTGCTTGGTTGGCCAAAAAGGGCGTATGCGTTTTTTCCTGAATATATTCAGGAAAAAACGCATACGCCCTTTTTGGCCAAGGGCATCATTGTCAACATTTTGCCGCTTTTCATGTGCTTTAAAGGCGAGTCGTATCTACCTCCTGAAATCTGTTTCCTGCAAATCTGCCTTGCTTTCAAATCGTCTTCGTTGCCTTTCCTCAATATATTTGTGGACGAGAGTTCTCATTTATAACTCTGCACGTTTGTGAATTGCAGTGCCCCTGAGCTCCATTTGTCTCCTCGCTTTTTTGGGAGCTGGCCGCAAACGCGCAGGATTGCTTCAGGCCCCATTTTGGTTCTGGGGGGCAGGCTGAGCCTGTGGTTCATTCTTCTTCCTGATGGGAAAATCGAGTGACCTATTCCTGTCCCAACACCTAGGGCTCGTCTCTCGTTGGTTCCGCGTCTTCCCGTTCATCCTCAGGACAAATTGCAACCTGTACAATCAGGAGGTTAAAGGTGCTGATTCTCCAAGTAGGCAGATGGTTAGTCAAGCGGCTGGAATGGCGAACCCGAGCACAAGGAGAGGAGAAATGAGGTGCGTTTTAGAAACCTTTCCCGATCTCATGGCATACCATCTACTGGGTTTCCCATGCATGTTTTGATGTAGCAAGATGCCCTTGTACCTGGAGATTTGAGACCCATGGGGTGTGTTCCCCGCAGTGTTACTTTAAAGTATCTGCGTTTGCTCACCCAACCTCACCAGTCCTCTCAGCCCCAAGAGTGTCCAGCCTTATGTCTCATCCAGCTGTGGGTCTAGATATGGTCAATCCAGTTTGCATCATAGACACTGAACGGATTTTGTAAGAATTTCTCTCTCTTTCACTGTCTTTGTTTTGTGGGTTTTTTAAAGTAATTTATGTTTAGAATTGGGCTTGGCTGCTTTTCCCTGCTGTGTTGATGCCGCTTTAAACCCTCTTGATTCACTTGCAGAGAGATATCGATACATAGGTTTTCAGAATCTTACTAGTCAGATATATTCTTGTGTGGTGACTAGGGTGTGTTGAGTCCAGTTCACTGAGCAGGGAGTAGGCCTTGTCTATTACATATTTGGCTTATGGAGCGGTCTCTGAGCTAATTTCAAACCCTTGTTTTATGCATCACCCCACCTCACCTTTCCCGTTAAGCAGCCATAGTGTGTCTTCTAAAGGTGTGACTCTGTTCTTTTTTGTAATTCAGTTCAAGTGTAGCGATTTTGACATTCCCTCTATAAGCGATATCTTAGGATAAGTGTCTTTTTCTGTGTGACTTATTTCACTTAGAATCATCGTCGCTAAATCCACTCATCATGCTGCTAACTAGCCTTATGACATTGATTTCATGGCTGAGTGATATTCCATTGTGCCAAGTACCACCATTTGTTTATCCATTTTTCTCTTTCCTGGGATATTGAAGGTGTACCAAAGCGGAGGTTTTTGGAAACAGAGCAGCCGTAAAGTTTGGGGTGCCTGTGTCTTGTTGATTTTTAGTTTTCCCAATTTATACGCCCATGAGTGGAAGTGCCCTATGCTCTCTAAGCTGTGTTTATTACTTGTTTCAGGACACACCGTACACTTCTCCAGAGTGCCTGTTGGCAATTTACATCCCGCCCATCAGCGTAGCAAGGCTCCCATGTCTCCATGGCCTGTCCTGCTTTTCTGGTTTTTACACTTTTTTCATCATGGCCCTTTTGACCGAGGGCAAGCGAGACTTCTTTGTAGCGCTGATTTGCCCTTCCGGTTTGCTTGCTTGGCCAAAAAGGGCGTATGCGTTTTTTCCTGAATATATTCAGGAAAAAACGCATACGCCCTTTTTGGCCAAGGGCATCATTGTCAACATTTTGCCGCTTTTCATGTGCTTTAAAGGCGAGTCGTATCTACCTCCTGAAATCTGTTTCCTGCAAATCTGCCTTGCTTTCAAATCCTCTTCGTTGCCTTCCCTCAATATATTTGTGGACGAGAGTTCTCATTTATAACTCTGCACGTTTGTGAATTGCAGTGCCCCTGAGCTCCATTTGTCTCCTCGCTTTTTTGGGAGCTGGCCGCAAAAGCGCAGGATTGCTTCAGGCCCTATTTTGGTTCTGGGGGGCAGGCTGAGCCTGTGGTTCATTCTTCTTCCTGATGGGAAAATGGAGTGACCTATGCCTGTCCCAACACCTAGGGCTCGTCTCTCGTTGGTTCCGCGTCTTCCCGTTCATCCTCAGGACAAATTGCAACGTGTACAATCAGGAGGTTAAAGGTGCTGATTCTCCAAGTAGGGAGATGGTTAGTCAAGCGGCTGGAATGGCGAACCCGAGCACAAGGAGAGGAGAAATGAGGTGCGTTTTAGAAACCTTTCCCGATCTCATGGCATACCATCTTCTGGGTTTCCCATGCATGTTTTGATGTAGGAAGATGCCCTTGTACCTGGAGATTTGAGACCCATGGGGTGTGTTCCCCGCAGTGTTACTTTAAAGTATCTGCATTTGCTCACCCAACCTCACCAATCCTCTCAGCCCCAAGAGTGTCCAGCCTTATGTCTCATCCCGCTGTGGGTCTAGATATGGTCAATCCAGTTTGCATCATAGACACTGAACGGATTTTGTAAGAATTTCTCTCTCTTTCACTGTCTTTGTTTTGTGGGTTTTTTTAAAGTAATTTATGTTTAGAATTGGGCTTGGCTGCTTTTCCCTGCTGTGTTGATGCCGCTTTAAACCCTCTTGATTCACTTGCAGAGAGATATCGATACATAGGTTTTCAGATTTTTACTAGTCAGATATATTCCTGTGTGGTGACTAGGGTGTGTTGAGTCCAGTTCACTGAGCAGGGAGTAGGCCTTGTCTATTACATATTTGGCTTATGGAGCGGTCTCTGAGCTAATTTGAAACCCTTGTTTTATGCATCACCCCACCTCACCTTTCCCGTTAAGCAGCCATAGTGTGTCTTCTAAAGGTGTGACTCTGTTCTGTTTTGTAATTCAGTTCAAGTGTAGCGATTTTGACATTCCCTCTATAAGCGATATCTTAGGATAAGTGTCTTTTTCTGTGTGACTTATTTCACTTAGAATCATCGTACCTAAATCCACTCATCATGCTGCTAACTAGCCTTATGACATTGATTACATGGCTGAGTGCTATTCCATTGTGCCAAGTACCACCATTTCTTTATCCATTTTTCTCTTTCCTGGGATATTGAAGGTGTACCGAAGCGGAGGTTCTTGGAAACAGAGCAGCCGTAAACTTTAGGGTGCCTGTGTCTTGTTGATTTTTAGTTTTCCCAATTTATACGCCCATGAGTGGAAGTGCCCTATGCTCTCTATGCTGTGTTTATTACTTGTTTCAGGACACACCGTACTCTTCTCCAGAGTGCCTGTTGGCAATTTACATCCCGCCCATCAGCGTAGCAAGGCTCCCATGTCTCCATGGCCTGTCCTGCTTTTCTGGTTTTTACAGTTTGTTCAGCATGGCCCTTTTGACCGAGGGCAAGTGAGACTTCTTTGTAGCGCTGATTTGCCCTTCCGGCTTGCTTGGTTGGCCAAAAAGGGCGTATGCGTTTTTTCCTGAATATATTCAGGAAAAAACGCATACGCCCTTTTTGGCCAAGGGCATCATTGTCAACATTTTGCCGCTTTTCATGTGCTTTAAAGGCGAGTCGTATCTACCTCCTGAAATCTGTTTCCTGCAAATCTGCCTTGCTTTCAAATCGTCTTCGTTGCCTTTCCTCAATATATTTGTGGACGAGAGTTCTCATTTATAACTCTGCACGTTTGTGAATTGCAGTGCCCCTGAGCTCCATTTGTCTCCTCGCTTTTTTGGGAGCTGGCCGCAAACGCGCAGGATTGCTTCAGGCCCCATTTTGGTTCTGGGGGGCAGGCTGAGCCTGTGGTTCATTCTTCTTCCTGATGGGAAAATCGAGTGACCTATTCCTGTCCCAACACCTAGGGCTCGTCTCTCGTTGGTTCCGCGTCTTCCCGTTCATCCTCAGGACAAATTGCAACCTGTACAATCAGGAGGTTAAAGGTGCTGATTCTCCAAGTAGGCAGATGGTTAGTCAAGCGGCTGGAATGGCGAACCCGAGCACAAGGAGAGGAGAAATGAGGTGCGTTTTAGAAACCTTTCCCGATCTCATGGCATACCATCTACTGGGTTTCCCATGCATGTTTTGATGTAGCAAGATGCCCTTGTACCTGGAGATTTGAGACCCATGGGGTGTGTTCCCCGCAGTGTTACTTTAAAGTATCTGCGTTTGCTCACCCAACCTCACCAGTCCTCTCAGCCCCAAGAGTGTCCAGCCTTATGTCTCATCCAGCTGTGGGTCTAGATATGGTCAATCCAGTTTGCATCATAGACACTGAACGGATTTTGTAAGAATTTCTCTCTCTTTCACTGTCTTTGTTTTGTGGGTTTTTTAAAGTAATTTATGTTTAGAATTGGGCTTGGCTGCTTTTCCCTGCTGTGTTGATGCCGCTTTAAACCCTCTTGATTCACTTGCAGAGAGATATCGATACATAGGTTTTCAGAATCTTACTAGTCAGATATATTCTTGTGTGGTGACTAGGGTGTGTTGAGTCCAGTTCACTGAGCAGGGAGTAGGCCTTGTCTATTACATATTTGGCTTATGGAGCGGTCTCTGAGCTAATTTCAAACCCTTGTTTTATGCATCACCCCACCTCACCTTTCCCGTTAAGCAGCCATAGTGTGTCTTCTAAAGGTGTGACTCTGTTCTTTTTTGTAATTCAGTTCAAGTGTAGCGATTTTGACATTCCCTCTATAAGCGATATCTTAGGATAAGTGTCTTTTTCTGTGTGACTTATTTCACTTAGAATCATCGTCGCTAAATCCACTCATCATGCTGCTAACTAGCCTTATGACATTGATTTCATGGCTGAGTGATATTCCATTGTGCCAAGTACCACCATTTGTTTATCCATTTTTCTCTTTCCTGGGATATTGAAGGTGTACCGAAGCGGAGGTTTTTGGAAACAGAGCAGCCGTAAAGTTTGGGGTGCCTGTGTCTTGTTGATTTTTAGTTTTCCCAATTTATACGCCCATGAGTGGAAGTGCCCTAGGCTCTCTAAGCTGTGTTTATTACTTGTTTCAGGACACACCGTACACTTCTCCAGAGTGCCTGTTGGCAATTTACATCCCGCCCATCAGCGTAGCAAGGCTCCCATGTCTCCATGGCCTGTCCTGCTTTTCTGGTTTTTACACTTTTTTCATCATGGCCCTTTTGACCGAGGGCAAGCGAGACTTCTTTGTAGCGCTGATTTGCCCTTCCGGTTTGCTTGCTTGGCCAAAAAGGGCGTATGCGTTTTTTCCTGAATATATTCAGGAAAAAACGCATACGCCCTTTTTGGCCAAGGGCATCATTGTCAACATTTTGCCGCTTTTCATGTGCTTTAAAGGCGAGTCGTATCTACCTCCTGAAATCTGTTTCCTGCAAATCTGCCTTGCTTTCAAATCCTCTTCGTTGCCTTCCCTCAATATATTTGTGGACGAGAGTTCTCATTTATAACTCTGCACGTTTGTGAATTGCAGTGCCCCTGAGCTCCATTTGTCTCCTCGCTTTTTTGGGAGCTGGCCGCAAAAGCGCAGGATTGCTTCAGGCCCTATTTTGGTTCTGGGGGGCAGGCTGAGCCTGTGGTTCATTCTTCTTCCTGATGGGAAAATGGAGTGACCTATGCCTGTCCCAACACCTAGGGCTCGTCTCTCGTTGGTTCCGCGTCTTCCCGTTCATCCTCAGGACAAATTGCAACGTGTACAATCAGGAGGTTAAAGGTGCTGATTCTCCAAGTAGGGAGATGGTTAGTCAAGCGGCTGGAATGGCGAACCCGAGCACAAGGAGAGGAGAAATGAGGTGCGTTTTAGAAACCTTTCCCGATCTCATGGCATACCATCTTCTGGGTTTCCCATGCATGTTTTGATGTAGGAAGATGCCCTTGTACCTGGAGATTTGAGACCCATGGGGTGTGTTCCCCGCAGTGTTACTTTAAAGTATCTGCATTTGCTCACCCAACCTCACCAATCCTCTCAGCCCCAAGAGTGTCCAGCCTTATGTCTCATCCCGCTGTGGGTCTAGATATGGTCAATCCAGTTTGCATCATAGACACTGAACGGATTTTGTAAGAATTTCTCTCTCTTTCACTGTCTTTGTTTTGTGGGTTTTTTTAAAGTAATTTATGTTTAGAATTGGGCTTGGCTGCTTTTCCCTGCTGTGTTGATGCCGCTTTAAACCCTCTTGATTCACTTGCAGAGAGATATCGATACATAGGTTTTCAGATTTTTACTAGTCAGATATATTCCTGTGTGGTGACTAGGGTGTGTTGAGTCCAGTTCACTGAGCAGGGAGTAGGCCTTGTCTATTACATATTTGGCTTATGGAGCGGTCTCTGAGCTAATTTGAAACCCTTGTTTTATGCATCACCCCACCTCACCTTTCCCGTTAAGCAGCCATAGTGTGTCTTCTAAAGGTGTGACTCTGTTCTGTTTTGTAATTCAGTTCAAGTGTAGCGATTTTGACATTCCCTCTATAAGCGATATCTTAGGATAAGTGTCTTTTTCTGTGTGACTTATTTCACTTAGAATCATCGTACCTAAATCCACTCATCATGCTGCTAACTAGCCTTATGACATTGATTTCATGGCTGAGTGATATTCCATTGTGCCAAGTACCACCATTTCTTTATCCATTTTTCTCTTTCCTGGGATATTGAAGGTGTACCGAAGCGGAGGTTCTTGGAAACAGAGCAGCCGTAAAGTTCTGGGTGCCTGTGACTTGTTGATTTTTAGTTTTCCCAATTTATACGCCCATGAGTGGAAGTGCCCTATGCTCTCTACGCTGTGTTTATTACTTGTTTCAGGACACACCGTACTCTTCTCCAGAGTGCCTGTTGGCAATTTACATCCCGCCCATCAGCGTAGCAAGGCTCCCATGTCTCCATGGCCTGTCCTGCTTTTCTGGTTTTTACAATTTGTTCAGCATGGCCCTTTTGATCGAGGGCAAGTGAGACTTCTTTGTAGCGCGGATTTGCCCTTCCGGCTTGCTTGGTTGGCCAAAAAGGGCGTATGCGTTTTTTCCTGAATATATTCAGGAAAAAAAGCATACGCCCTTTTTGGCCAAGGGCATCATTGTCAACGTTTTGTCGCTTTTCATGTGCTTTCAAGGCGAGTCGAATCTACCTCCTGAAATCTGTTTCCTGCAAATCTGCCTTGCTTTCAAATCCTCTTCGTTGCCTTCCCTCAATATATTTGTGGACGAGAGTTCTCATTTATAACTCTGCACGTTTGTGAATTGCAGTGCCCCTGAGCTCCATTTGTCTCCTCGCATTTTTGGGAGCTGGCCGCAAAAGCACAGGATTGCTTCAGGCCCTATTTTGGTTCTGGGGGGCAGGCTGAGCCTGTGGTTCATTCTTCTTCCTGATGGGAAAATGGAGTGACCTATGCCTGTCCCAACACCTAGGGCTCGTCTCTCGTTGGTTCCGCATCTTCCCGTTCATCCTCAGGACAAATTGCAACCTGTACAATCAGGAGATTAAGGGTGCTGATTCTCCAAGTAGGGAGATGGTTAGTCAAGGGGCTGGAATGGCGAACCCGAGCACAAGGAGGGGAGAAATGAGGTGCGTTTTAGAAACCTTTCCCGATCTCATGGCATACCATCTTCTGGGTTTCCCATGCATGTTTTGATGTAGGAAGATGCCCTTGTACCTCGAGATTTGAGACCCATGGGGTGTGTTCCCCGCAGTGTTACTTTAAAGTATCTGCGTTTGCTCACCCAACCTCACCAATCCTCTCAGCCCCAAGAGTGTCCAGCCTTATGTCTCATCCCGCTGTGGGTCTAGATATGGTCAATCCAGTTTGCATCATAGACACTGAACGGATTTTGTAAGAATTTCTCTCTCTTTCACTGTCTTTGTTTTGTGGGTTTTTTAAAGTAATTTATGTTTAGAATTGGGCTTGGCTGCTTTTCCCTGCTGTGTTGATGCCGCTTTAAACCCTCTTGATTCACTTGCAGAGAGATATCGATACATAGGTTTTCAGATTCTTACTAGTCAGATATATTCTTGTGTGGTGACTAGGGTGTGTTGAGTCCAGTTCACTGAGCAGGGAGTAGGCCTTGTCTATTACATATTTGGCTTATGGAGCGGTCTCTGAGCTAATTTAAAACCCTTGTTTTATGCATCACCCCACCTCACCTTTCCCGTTAAGCAGCCATAGTGTGTCTTCTAAAGGTGTGACTCTGTTCTGTTTTGTAATTCAGTTCAAGTGTAGCGATTTTGACATTCCCTCTATAAGCGATATCTTAGGATAAGTGTCTTTTTCTGTGTGACTTATTTCACTTAGAATCATCGTACCTAAATCCACTCATCATGCTGCTAACTAGCCTTATGACATTGATTTCATGGCTGAGTGAAATTCCATTGTGCCAAGTACCACCATTTCTTTATCCATTTTTCTCTTTCCTGGGATATTGAAGGTGTACCGAAGCGGAGGTTCTTGGAAACAGAGCAGCCGTAAACTTTAGGGTGCCTGTGTCTTGTTGATTTTTAGTTTTCCCAATTTATACGGCCATGAGTGGAAGTGCCCTATGCTTTCTACGCTGTGTTTATTACTTGTTTCAGGACACACCGTACTCTTCTCCAGAGTGCCTGTTGGCAATTTACATCCCGCCCATCAACGTAGCAAGGCTCCCATGTCTCCATGGCCTGTCCTGCTTTTCTGGTTTTTACAATTTGTTCAGCATGGCCCTTTTGACCGAGGGCAAGCGAGACTTCTTTGTAGCGCTGATTTGCCCTTCCGGCTTGCTTGGTTGGCCAAAAAGGGCGTATGCGTTTTTTCCTGAATATATTCAGGAAAAAACGCATACGCCCTTTTTGGCCAAGGGCATCATTGTCAACGTTTTGTCGCTTTTCATGTGCTTTAAAGGCGAGTCGAATCTACCTCCTGAAATCTGTTTCCTGCAAATCTGCCTTGCTTTCAAATCCTCTTCGTTGCCTTCCCTCAATATATTTGTGGACGAGAGTTCTCATTTATAACTCTGCACGTTTGTGAATTGCAGTGCCCCTGAGCGCCATTTGTCTCCTCGCATTTTTGGGAGCTGGCCGCAAAAGCGCAGGATTGCTTCAGGCCCTATTTTGGTTCTGGGGGGCAGGCTGAGCCTGTGGTTCATTCTTCTTCCTGATGGGAAAATGGAGTGACCTATGCCTGTCCCAACACCTAGGGCTCGTCTCTCGTTGGTTCCGCGTCTTCCCGTTCATCCTCAGGACAAATTGCAACCTGTACAATCAGGAGGTTAAAGGTGCTGATTCTCCAAGTAGGCAGATGGTTAGTCAAGCAGCTGGAATGGCGAACCCGAGCACAAGGAGGGGAGAAATGAGGTGCGTTTTAGAAACCTTTCCCGATCTCATGGCATACCATCTTCTGGGTTTCCCATGCATGTTTTGATGTAGGAAGATGCCCTTGTACCTGGAGATTTAAGACCCATGGGGTGTGTTCCCCGCAGTGTTACTTTAAAGTATCTGCGTTTGCTCACCCAACCTCACCAGTCCTCTCAGCCCCAAGAGTGTCCAGCCTTATGTCTCATCCAGCTGTGGGTCTAGATATGGTCAATCCAGTTTGCATCATAGACACTGAACGGATTTTGTAAGAATTTCTCTCTCTTTCACTGTCTTTGTTTTGTGGGTTTTTTAAAGTAATTTATGTTTAGAATCGGGCTTGGCTGCTTTTCCCTGCTGTGTTGATGCCGCTTTAAACCCTCTTGATTCACTTGCAGAGAGATATCGATACATAGATTTTCAGATTCTTACTAGTCAGATATATTCTTGTGTGGTGACTAGGGTGTGTTGAGTCCAGTTCACTGAGCAGGGAGTAGGCCTTGTCTATTACATATTTGGCTTATGGAGCGGTCTCTGAGCTAATTTCAAACCCTTGTTTTATGCATCACCCCACCTCACCTTTCCCGTTAAGCAGCCATAGTGTGTCTTCTAAAGGTGTGACTCTGTTCTGTTTTGTAATTCAGTTCAAGTGTAGCGATTTTGACATTCCCTCTATAAGCGATATCTTAGGATAAGTGTCTTTTTCTGTGTGACTTATTTCACTTAGAATCATCGTACCTAAATCCACTCATCATGCTGCTAACTAGCCTTATGACATTGATTTCATGGCTGAGTGATATTCCATTGTGCCAAGTACCACCATTTGTTTATCCATTTTTCTCTTTCCTAGGATATTGATGGTGTACCGAAGCGGAGGTTCTTGGAAACAGAGCAGCCGTAAACTTTAGGGTGCCTGTGTCTTGTTGATTTTTACTTTTCCCAATTTATACGCCCATGAGTGGAAGTGCCCTATGCTCTCTAAGCTGTGTTTATTACTTGTTTCAGGACACACCGTACACTTCTCCAGAGTGCCTGTTGGCAATTTACATCCCGCCCATCAGCGTAGCAAGCCTCCCATGTCTCCATGGCCTGTCCTGCTTTTCTGGTTTTTACACTTTTTTCAGGATGGCCCTTTTGACCGAGGGCAAGCGAGACTTCTTTGTAGCGCTGATTTGCCCTTCCGGCTTGCTTGGTTGGCCAAAAAGGGCGTATGCGTTTTTTCCTGAATATATTCAGGAAAAAACGCATACGCCCTTTTTGGCCAAGGGCATCATTGTCAACATTTTGCCGCTTTTCATGTGCTTTAAAGGCGAGTCGTATCTACCTCCTGAAATCTGTTTCCTGAAAATCTGCCTTGCTTTGAAATCCTCTTCGTTGCCTTCCCTCAATATATTTGTGGACGAGAGTTATCATTTATAACTCTGCACGTTTGTGAATTGCAGTGCCCCTGAGCTCCATTTGTCTCCTCGCTTTTTTGGGAGTTGGCCGCAAAAGCGCAGGATTGCTTCAGGCCCTATTTTGGTTCTGGGGGGCAGGCTGAGCCTGTGGTTCATTTTTCTTCCTGATGGGAAAATGGAGTGACCTGTGCCTGTCCCAACACCTAGGGCTCGTCTCTCGTTGGTTCCGCGTCTTCCCGTTCATCCTCAGGACAAATTGCAACCTGTACAATCAGGAGGTTAAAGGTGCTGATTCTCCAAGTAGGGAGATGGTTAGTCAAGCGGCTGGAATGGCGAACCCGAGCACAAGGAGAGGAGAAATGAGGTGCGTTTTAGAAACCTTTCCCGATCTCATGGCATACCATCTTCTGGGTTTCCCATGCATGTTTTGATGTAGGAAGATGCCCTTGTACCTGGAGATTTGAGACCCATGGGGTGTGTTCCCCGCAGTGTTACTTTAAAGTATCTGCGTTTGCTCACCCAACCTCACCAATCCTCTCAGCCCCAAGAGTGTCCAGCCTTATGTCTCATCCCGCTGTGGGTCTAGATATGGTCAATCCAGTTTGCATCATAGACACTGAACGGATTTTGTAAGAATTTCTCTCTCTTTCACTGTCTTTGTTTTGTGGGTTTTTTAAAGTAATTTATGTTTAGAATTGGGCTTGGCTGCTTTTCCCTGCTGTGTTGATGCCGCTTTAAACCCTCTTGATTTACTTGCAGAGAGATATCGATACATAGGTTTTCAGATTCTTACTAGTCAGATATATTCTTGTGTGGTGACTAGGGTGTGTTGAGTCCAGTTCACTGAGCAGGGAGTAGGCCTTGTCTATTACATATTTGGCTTATGGAGCGGTCTCTGAGCTAATTTCAAACCCTTGTTTTATGCATCACCCCACCTCACCTTTCCCGTTAAGCAGCCATAGTGTGTCTTCTAAAGGTGTGACTCTGTTTTGTTTTGTAATTCAGTTCAAGTGTAGCGATTTTGACATTCCCTCTATAAGCGATATCTTAGGATAAGTGTCTTTTTCTGTGTGACTTATTTCACTTAGAATCATCGTACCTAAATCCACTCATCATGCTGCTAACTAGCCTTATGACATTGATTTCATGGCTGAGTGATATTCCATTGTGCCAAGTACCACCATTTCTTTATCCATTTTTCTCTTTCCTGGGATATTGAAGGTGTACCGAAGCGGAGGTTCTTGGAAACAGAGCAGCCGTAAACTTTAGGGTGCCTGTGTCTTGTTGATTTTTAATTTTCCCAATTTATACGCCCATGAGTGGAAGTGCCCTATGCTCTCTACGCTGTGTTTATTACTTGTTTCAGGACACACCGTACTCTTCTCCAGAGTGCCTGTTGGCAATTTACATCCCGCCCATCAGCGTAGCAAGGCTCCCATGTCTCCATGGCCTGTCCTGCTTTTCTGGTTTTTACCATTTGTTCAGCATGGCCTTTTTGACCGAAGGCAAGCGAGACTTCTTTGTAGCGCTGATTTGCCCTTCCGGCTTGCTTGGTTGGCCAAAAAGGGCGTATGCGTTTTTTCCTGAATATATTCAGGAAAAAACGCATACGCCCTTTTTGGCCAAGGGCATCATTGTCAACGTTTTGCCGCTTTTCATGTGCTTTAAAGGCGAGTCGAATCTACCTCCTGAAATCTGTTTCCTGCAAATCTGCCTTGCTTTCAAATCCTCTTCGTTGCCTTCCCTCAATATATTTGTGGACGAGAGTTCTCATTTATAACTCTGCACGTTTGTGAATTGCAGTGCCCCTGAGCTCCATTTGTCTCCTCGCTTTTTTGGGAGCTGGCCGCAAAAGCGCAGGATTGCTTCAGGCCCTATTTTGGTTCTGGGGGGCAGGCTGAGCCTGTGGTTCATTCTTCTTCCTGATGGGAAAATGGAGTGACCTATGCCTGTCCCAACACCTAGGGCTCGTCTCTCGTTGGTTCCGCGTCTTCCCGTTCATCCTCAGGACAAATTGCAACCTGTACAATCAGGAGGTTAAAGGTGCTGATTCTCCAAGTAGGCAGATGGTTAGTCAAGCAGCTGGAATGGCGAACCCGAGCACAAGGAGGGGAGAAATGAGGTGCGTTTTAGAAACCTTTCCCGATCTCATGGCATACCATCTTCTGGGTTTCCCATGCATGTTTTGATGTACGAAGATGCCCTTGTACCTGGAGATTTGAGACCCATGGGGTGTGTTCCCCGCAGTGTTACTTTAAAGTATCTGCGTTTGCTCACCCAACCTCACCAGTCCTCTCAGCCCCAAGAGTGTCTAGCCTTATGTCTCATCCCGCTGTGGGTCTAGATATGGTCAATCCAGTTTGCATCATAGACACTGAACGGATTTTGTAAGAATTTCTCTCTCTTTCACTGTCTTTGTTTTGTGGGTTTTTTAAAGTAATTTATGTTTAGAATCGGGCTTGGCTGCTTTTCCCTGCTGTGTTGATGCCGCTTTAAACCCTCTTGATTCACTTGCAGAGAGATATCGATACATAAGTTTTCAGTTTCTTACTAGTCAGATATATTCTTGTGTGGTGACTAGGGTGTGTTGAGTCCAGTTCACTGAGCAGGGAGTAGGCGTTGTCTATTACATATTTGGCTTATGGAGCGGTGTCTGAGCTAATTTCAAACCCTTGTTTTATGCATCACCCCACCTCACCTTTCCCGTTAAGCAGCCATAGTGTGTCTTCTAAAGGTGTGACTCTGTTCTGTTTTGTAATTCAGTTCAAGTGTAGCGATTTTGACATTCCCTCTATAAGCGATATCTTAGGATAAGTGTCTTTTTCTGTGTGACTTATTTCACTTAGAATCATCGTACCTAAATCCACTCATCATGCTGCTAACTAGCCTTATGACATTGATTTCATGGCTGAGTGATATTCCATTGTGCCAAGTACCACCATTTGTTTATCCATTTTTCTCTTTCCTGGGATATTGATGGTGTACCGAAGCGGAGGTTCTTGGAAACAGAGCAGCCGTAAACTTTAGGGTGCCTGTGTCTTGTTGATTTTTACTTTTCCCAATTTATACGCCCATGAGTGGAAGTGCCCTATGCTCTCTAAGCTGTGTTTATTACTTGTTTCAGGACACACCGTACACTTCTCCAGAGTGCCTGTTGGCAATTTACATCCCGCCCATCAGCGTAGCAAGGCTCCCATGTCTCCATGGCCTGTCCTGCTTTTCTGGTTTTTACACTTTTTTCAGCATGGCCCTTTTGACCGAGGGCAAGCGAGACTTCTTTGTAGCGCTGATTTGCCCTTCCGGCTTGCTTGGTTGGCCAAAAAGGGCGTATGCGTTTTTTCCTGAATATATTCAGGAAAAAACGCATACGCCCTTTTTGGCCAAGGGCATCATTGTCAACATTTTGCCGCTTTTCATGTGCTTTAAAGGCGAGTCGTATCTACCTCCTGAAATCTGTTTCCTGCAAATCTGCCTTGCTTTCTAATCCTCTTCGTTGCCTTCCCTCAATATATTTGTGGACGAGAGTTCTCATTTATAACTCTGCACGTTTGTGAATTGCAGTGCCCCTGAGCTCCATTTGTCTCCTCGCTTTTTTGGGAGTTGGCCGCAAAAGCGCAGGATTGCTTCAGGCCCTATTTTGGTTCTGGGGGGCAGGCTGAGCCTGTGGTTCATTCTTCTTCCTGATGGGAAAATGGAGTGACCTATGCCTGTCCCAACACCTAGGGCTCGTCTCTCGTTGGTTCCGCGTCTTCCCGTTCATCCTCAGGACAAATTGCAACCTGTACAATCAGGAGGTTAAAGGTGCTGATTCTCCAAGTAGGGAGATGGTTAGTCAAGCGGCTGGAATGGCGAACCCGAGCACAAGGAGAGGAGAAATGAGGTGCGTTTTAGAAACCTTTACCGATCTCATGGCATACCATCTTCTGGGTTTCCCATGCGTGTTTTGATGTAGGAAGATGCCCTTGTACCTGGAGATTTGAGACCCATGGGGTGTGTTCCCCGCAGTGTTACTTTAAAGTATCTGCGTTTGCTCACCCAACCTCACCAATCCTCTCAGCCCCAAGAGTGTCCAGCCTTATGTCTCATCCCGCTGTGGGTCTAGATATGGTCAATCCAGGTTGCATCATAGACACTGAACGGATTTTGTAAGAATTTCTCTCTCTTTCACTGTCTTTGTTTTGTGGGTTTTTTAAAGTAATTTATGTTTAGAATGGGGCTTGGCTGCTTTTCCCTGCTGTGTTGATGCCGCTTTACACCCTCTTGATTCACTTGCAGAGAGATATCGATACATAGGTTTTCAGATTCTTACTAGTCAGATATATTCTTGTGTGGTGACTAGGGTGTGTTGAGTCCAGTTCACTGAGCAGGGAGTAGGCCTTGTCTATTACATATTTGGCTTATGGAGCGGTCTCTGAGCTAATTTCAAACCCTTGTTTTATGCATCACCCCACCTCACCTTTCCCGCTAAGCAGCCATAGTGTGTCTTCTAAAGGTGTGCCTCTGTTCTGTTTTGTAATTCAGTTCAAGTGTAGCGATTTTGACATTCCCTCTATAAGCGATATCTTAGGATAAGTGTCTTTTTCTGTGTGACTTATTTCACTTAGAATCATCGTACCTAAATACACTCATCATGCTGCTAACTAGCCTTATGACATTGATTTCATGGCTGAGTGATATTCCATTGTGCCAAGTACCACCATTTCTTTATCCATTTTTCTCTTTCCTGGGATATTGAAGGTGTACCGAAGTGGAGATTCTTGGAAACAGAGCAGCCGTAAAGTTTGGGGTGCCTGTGTCTTGTTGATTTTTAGTTTTCCCAATTTATACGCCCATGAGTGGAAGTGCCCTATGCTCTCTACGCTGTGTTTATTACTTGTTTCAGGACACACCGTACTCTTCTCCAGAGTGCCTGTTGGCAATTTACATCCCGCCCATCAGCGTAGCAAGGCTCCCATGTCTCCATGGCCTGTCCTGCTTTTCTGGTTTTTACAATTTGTTCAGCATGGCCCTTTTGACCGAGGGCAAGCGAGACTTCTTTGTAGCGCTGATTTGCCCTTCCGGCTTGCTTGGTTGGCCAAAAAGGGCGTATGCGTTTTTTCCTGAATATATTCAGGAAAAAACGCATACGCCCTTTTTGGCCAAGGGCATCATTGTCAACGTTTTGCCGCTTTTCATGTGCTTTAAAGGCGAGTCGAATCTACCTCCTGAAATCTGTTTCCTGCAAATCTGCCTTGCTTTCAAATCCTCTTCGTTGCCTTCCCTCAATATATTTGTGGACGAGAGTTCTCATTTATAACTCTGCACGTTTGTGAATTGCAGTGCCCCTGAGCTCCATTTGTCTCCTCGCATTTTTGGGAGCTGGCCGCAAAAGCGCAGGATTGCTTCAGGCCCTATTTTGGTTCTGGGGGGCAGGCTGAGCCTGTGGTTCATTCTTCTTCCTGATGGGAAAATGGAGTGACCTATGCCTGTCCCAACACCTAGGGCTCGTCTCTCGTTGGTTCCGCGTCTTCCCGTTCATCCTCAGGACAAATTGCAACCTGTACAATCAGGAGGTTAAAGGTGCTGATTCTCCAAGTAGGCAGATGGTTAGTCAAGCGGCTGGAATGGCGAACCCGAGCACAACGAGGGGAGAAATGAGGTGCGTTTTAGAAACCTTTCCCGATCTCATGGCATACCATCTTCTGGGTTTCCCATGCATGTTTTGATGTAGGAAGATGCCCTTGTAACTGGAGATTTGAGACCCATGGGGTGTGTTCCCCGCAGTGTTACTTTAAAGTATCTGCGTTTGCTCACCCAACCTCACCAATCCTCTCAGCCCCAAGAGTGTCCAGCCTTATGTCTCATCCCGCTGTGGGTCTAGATATGGTCAATCCAGGTTGCATCAGAGACCCTGAACGGATTTTGTAAGAATTTCTCTCTCTTTCACTGTCTTTGTTTTGTGGGTTTTTTAAAGTACTTTACGTTTAGAATGGGGCTTGGCTGCTGTTCCCTGCTGTGTTTATGCCGCTTTACACCCTCTTGATTCACTTGCAGAGAGATATCGATACATAGATTTTCAGAATCTTACTAGTCAGATATATTCTTGTGTGGTGACTAGGGTGTGTTGAGTCCAGTTCACTGAGCAGGGAGTAGGCCTTGTCTATTACATATTTGGCTTATGGAGCGGTCTCTGAGCTAATTTCAAACCCTTGTTTTATGCATCACCCCACCTCACCTTTCCCGTTAAGCAGCCATAGTGTGTCTTCTAAAGGTGTGACTCTGTTCTGTTTTGTAATTCAGTTCAAGTGTAGCGATTTTGACATTCCCTCTATAAGCGATATCTTAGGATAAGTGTCTTTTTCTGTGTGACTTATTTCACTTAGAATCATCGTACCTAAATCCACTCATCATGCTGCTAACTAGCCTTATGACATTGATTTCATGGCTGAGTGATATTCCATTGTGCCAAGTACCACCATTTCTTTATCCATTTTTCTCTTTCCTGGGATATTGAAGGTGTACCGAAGCGGAGGTTCTTGGAAACAGAGCAGCCGTAAACTTTAGGGTGCCTGTGTCTTGTTGATTTTTAGTTTTCCCAATTTATACGCCCATGAGTGGAAGTGCCCTATGCTCTCTATGCTGTGTTTATTACTTGTTTCAGGACACACCGTACTCTTCTCCAGAGTGCCTGTTGGCAATTTACATCCCGCCCATCAGCGTAGCAAGGCTCCCATGTCTCCATGGCCTGTCCTGCTTTTCTGGTTTTTACACTTTGTTCAGCATGGCCCTTTTGACCGAGGGCAATCGAGACTTCTTTGTAGCGCTGATTTGCCCTTCCGGCTTGCTTGGTTGGCCAAAAAGGGCGTATGCGTTTTTTCCTGAATATATTCAGGAAAAAACGCATACGCCCTTTATGGCCAAGGACCTCATTGTCAACATTTTGCCGCTTTTCATGTGCTTTAAAGGCGAGTCGTATCTACCTCCTGAAATCTGTTTCCTGCAAATCTGCCTTGCTTTCAAATCCTCTTCGTTGCCTTCCCTCAATATATTTGTGGACGAGAGTTCTCATTTATAACTCTGCACGTTTGTGAATTGCAGTGCCCCTGAGCTCCATTTGTCTCCTCGCTTTTTTGGGAGCTGGCCGCAAAAGCGCAGGATTGCTTCAGGCCCTATTTTGGTTTTGGGGGCAGGCTGAGCCTTTGGTTCATTCTTCTTCCTGATGGGAAAATCGAGTGACCTATGCCTGTCCCAACACCTAGGGCTCGTCTCTCGTTGGTTCCGCGTCTTCCCGTTCATCCTCAGGACAAACTGCAACCTGTAAAATCAGGAGGTTAAAGGTGCTGATTCTCCAAGTAGGCAGATGGTTAGTCAAGCGGCTGGAATGGCGAACCCAAGCACAAGGAGGGGAGAAATGAGGTGCGTTTTAGAAACCTTTCCCGATCTCATGGCATACCATCTTCTGAGTTTCCCATGCATGTTTTGATGTAGGAAGATGCCCTTGTACCTGGAGATTTGAGACCCATGTGGTGTGTTCCCCGCAGTGTTACTTTAAAGTATCTGCGTTTGCTCACCCAACCTCACCAATCCTCTCAGCCCCAAGAGTGTCCAGCCTTATGTCTCATCCAGCTGTGGGTCTAGATATGGTCAATCCAGTTTGCATCATAGACACTGAACGGATTTTGTAAGAATTTCTCTCTCTTTCACTGTCTTTGTTTTGTGGGTTTTTTAAAGTAATTTATGTTTAGAATCGGGCTTGGCTGCTTTTCCCTGCTGTGTTGATGCCGCTTTACACCCTCTTGATTCACTTGCAGAGAGATATCGATACATAGGTTTTCAGATTCTTACTAGTCAGATATATTCTTGTGTGGTGACTAGGGTGTGTTGAGTCCAGTTCACTGAGCAGGGAGTAGGCCTTGTCTATTACATATTTGGCTTATGGAGCGGTCTCTGAGCTAATTTCAAACCCTTGTTTTATGCATCACCCCACCTCACCTTTCCCGTTAAGCAGCCATAGTGTGTCTTCTAAAGGTGTGACTCTGTTCTGTTTTGTAATTCAGTTCAAGTGTAGCGATTTTGACATTCTTTCTATAAGCGATATCTTAGGATTAGTGTCTTTTTCTGTGTGACTTATTTCACTTAGAATCATCGTACCTAAATCCACTCATCATGCTGCTAACTAGCCTTATGACATTGATTTCATGGTTGAGTGATATTCCATTGTGCCAAGTACCACCATTTCTTTATCCATTTTTCTCTTTCCTGGGATATTGAAGGTGTACCGAAGCGGAGGTTCTTGGAAACGGAGCAGCCGTAAACTTTAGGGTGCCTGTGTCTTGTTGATTTTTAGTTTTCCCAATTTATACGCCCATGAGTGGAAGTGCCCTATGCTCTCTACGCTGTGTTTATTACTTGTTTCAGGACACACCGTACTCTTCTCCAGAGTGCCTGATGGCAATTTACATCCCGCCCTCAGCGTAGCAAGGCTCCCATGTCTCCATGGCCTGTCCTGCTTTTCTGGTTTTTACCATTTGTTCAGCATGGCCTTTTTGACCGAGGGCAAAAGAGACTTCTTTGTAGCGCTGATTTGCCCTTCCGGCTTGCTTGGTTGCCCTAAAAGGGCGTATGCGTTTTTTCCTGAATATATTAAGGAAAAAACGTATACGCCCTTTTTGGCCAAGGGCATCATTGTCAACGTTTTGCCGCTTTTCATGTGCTTTAAAGGCGAGTCGAATCTACCTCCTGAAATCTGTTTCCTGCAAATCTGCCTTGCTTTCAAATCCTCTTCGTTGCATTCCCTCAATATATTTGTGGACGAGAGTTCTCATTTATAACTCTGCACGTTTGTGAATTGCAGTGCCCCTGAGCTCCATTTGTCTCCTCGCTTTTTTGGGAGCTGGCCGCAAAAGCGCAGGATTGCTTCAGGCCCTATTTTGGTTCTGGGGGGCAGGCTGAGCCTGTGGTTCATTCTTCTTCCTGATGGGAAAATGGAGTGACCTGTGCCTGTCCCAACACCTAGGGCTAGTCTCTCGTTGGTTCCCCGTCTTCCCGTTCATCCTCAGGACAAATTGCAACCTGTACAATCAGGAGGTTAAAGGTGCTGATTCTCCAAGTAGGGAGATGGTTAGTCAAGCGGCTGGAATGGCGAACCCGAGCACAAGGAGAGGAGAAATGAGGTGCGTTTTAGAAACCTTTCCCGATCTCATGGCATACCATCTTCTGGGTTTCCCATGCATGTTTTGATGTAGGAAGATGCCCTTGTACCTGGAGATTTGAGACCCATGGGGTGTGTTCCCCGCAGTGTTACTTTAAAGTATCTGCGTTTGCTCACCCAACCTCACCAATTCTCTCAGCCCCAAGAGTGTCCAGCCTTATGTCTCATCCCGCTGTGGGTCTAGATATGGTCAATCCAGGTTGCATCAGAGACCCTGAACGGATTTTGTAAGAATTTCTCTCTCTTTCACTGTCTTTGTTTTGTGGGTTTTTTAAAGTACTTTACTTTTAGAATGGGGCTTGGCTGCTTTTCCCTGCTGTGTTGATGCCGCTTTACACCCTCTTGATTCACTTGCAGAGAGATATCGATACATAGGTTTTCAGATTCTTACTAGTCAGATATATTCTTGTGTGGTGACTAGGGTGTGTTGAGTCCAGTTCACTGAGCAGGGAGTAGGCCTTGTCTATTACATATTTGGCTTATGGAGCGGTCTCTGAGCTAATTTCAAACCCTTGTTTTATGCATCACCCCACCTCACCTTTCCCGCTAAGCAGCCATAGTGTGTCTTCTAAAGGTGTGCCTCTGTTCTGTTTTGTAATTCAGTTCAAGTGTAGCGATTTTGACATTCCCTCTATAAGCGATATCTTAGGATAAGTGTCTTTTTCTGTGTGACTTATTTCACTTAGAATCATCGTACCTAAATACACTCATCATGCTGCTAACTAGCCTTATGACATTGATTTCATGGCTGAGTGATATTCCATTGTGCCAAGTACCACCATTTCTTTATCCATTTTTCTCTTTCCTGGGATATTGAAGGTGTACCGAAGTGGAGATTCTTGGAAACAGAGCAGCCGTAAAGTTTGGGGTGCCTGTGTCTTGTTGATTTTTAGTTTTCCCAATTTATACGCCCATGAGTGGAAGTGCCCTATGCTCTCTACGCTGTGTTTATTACTTGTTTCAGGACACACCGTACTCTTCTCCAGAGTGCCTGTTGGCAATTTACATCCCGCCCATCAGCGTAGCAAGGCTCCCATGTCTCCATGGCCTGTCCTGCTTTTCTGGTTTTTACAATTTGTTCAGCATGGCCCTTTTGACCGAGGGCAAGCGAGACTTCTTTGTAGCGCTGATTTGCCCTTCCGGCTTGCTTGGTTGGCCAAAAAGGGCGTATGCGTTTTTTCCTGAATATATTCAGGAAAAAACGCATACGCCCTTTTTGGCCAAGGGCATCATTGTCAACGTTTTGCCGCTTTTCATGTGCTTTAAAGGCGAGTCGAATCTACCTCCTGAAATCTGTTTCCTGCAAATCTGCCTTGCTTTCAAATCCTCTTCGTTGCCTTCCCTCAATATATTTGTGGACGAGAGTTCTCATTTATAACTCTGCACGTTTGTGAATTGCAGTGCCCCTGAGCTCCATTTGTCTCCTCGCTTTTTTGGGAGCTGGCCGCAAAAGCGCAGGATTGCTTCAGGCCCTATTTTGGTTCTGGGGGGCAGGCTGAGCCTGTGGTTCATTCTTCTTCCTGATGGGAAAATGGAGTGACCTATGCCTGTCCCAACACCTAGGGCTCGTCTCTCGTTGGTTCCCCGTCTTCACGTTCATCCTCAGGACAAATTGCAACCTGTACAATCAGGAGGTTAAAGGTGCTGATTCTCCAAGTAGGCAGATGGTTAGTCAAGCGGCTGGAATGGCGAACCCGAGCACAACGAGGGGAGAAATGAGGTGCGTTTTAGAAACCTTTCCCGATCTCATGGCATACCATCTTCTGGGTTTCCCATGCATGTTTTGATGTAGGAAGATGCCCTTGTACCTGGAGATTTGAGACCCATGGGGTGTGTTCCCCGCAGTGTTACTTTAAAGTATCTGCGTTTGCTCACCCAACCTCACCAATCCTCTCAGCCCCAAGAGTGTCCAGCCTTATGTCTCATCCCGCTGTGGGTCTAGATATGGTCAATCCAGGTTGCATCAGAGACCCTGAACGGATTTTGTAAGAATTTCTCTCTCTTTCACTGTCTTTGTTTTGTGGGTTTTTTAAAGTACTTTACGTTTAGAATGGGGCTTGGCTGCTGTTCCCTGCTGTGTTTATGCCGCTTTACACCCTCTTGATTCACTTGCAGAGAGATATCGATACATAGATTTTCAGAATCTTACTAGTCAGATATATTCTTGTGTGGTGACTAGGGTGTGTTGAGTCCAGTTCACTGAGCAGGGAGTAGGCCTTGTCTATTACATATTTGGCTTATGGAGCGGTCTCTGAGCTAATTTCAAACCCTTGTTTTATGCATCACCCCACCTCACCTTTCCCGTTAAGCAGCCATAGTGTGTCTTCTAAAGGTGTGACTCTGTTCTGTTTTGTAATTCAGTTCAAGTGTAGCGATTTTGACATTCCCTCTATAAGCGATATCTTAGGATAAGTGTCTTTTTCTGTGTGACTTATTTCACTTAGAATCATCGTACCTAAATCCACTCATCATGCTGCTAACTAGCCTTATGACATTGATTTCATGGCTGAGTGATATTCCATTGTGCCAAGTACCACCATTTCTTTATCCATTTTTCTCTTTCCTGGGATATTGAAGGTGTACCGAAGCGGAGGTTCTTGGAAACAGAGCAGCCGTAAACTTTAGGGTGCCTGTGTCTTGTTGATTTTTAGTTTTCCCAATTTATACGCCCATGAGTGGAAGTGCCCTATGCTCTCTATGCTGTGTTTATTACTTGTTTCAGGACATACCGTACTCTTCTCCAGAGTGCCTGTTGGCAATTTACATCCCGCCCATCAGCGTAGCAAGGCTCCCATGTCTCCATGGCCTGTCCTGCTTTTCTGGTTTTTACACTTTGTTCAGCATGGCCCTTTTGACCGAGGGCAATCGAGACTTCTTTGTAGCGCTGATTTGCCCTTCCGGCTTGCTTGGTTGGCCAAAAAGGGCGTATGCGTTTTTTCCTGAATATATTCAGGAAAAAACGCATACGCCCTTTATGGCCAAGGACCTCATTGTCAACATTTTGCCGCTTTTCATGTGCTTTAAAGGCGAGTCGTATCTACCTCCTGAAATCTGTTTCCTGCAAATCTGCCTTGCTTTCAAATCCTCTTCGTTGCCTTCCCTCAATATATTTGTGGACGAGAGTTCTCATTTATAACTCTGCACGTTTGTGAATTGCAGTGCCCCTGAGCTCCATTTGTCTCCTCGCTTTTTTGGGAGCTGGCCGCAAAAGCGCAGGATTGCTTCAGGCCCTATTTTGGTTCTGGGGGCAGGCTGAGCCTTTGGTTCATTCTTCTTCCTGATGGGAAAATCGAGTGACCTATGCCTGTCCCAACACCTAGGGCTCGTCTCTCGTTGGTTCCGCGTCTTCCCGTTCATCCTCAGGACAAACTGCAACCTGTAAAATCAGGAGGTTAAAGGTGCTGATTCTCCAAGTAGGCAGATGGTTAGTCAAGCGGCTGGAATGGCGAACCCAAGCACAAGGAGGGGAGAAATGAGGTGCGTTTTAGAAACCTTTCCCGATCTCATGGCATACCATCTTCTGAGTTTCCCATGCATGTTTTGATGTAGGAAGATGCCCTTGTACCTGGAGATTTGAGACCCATGTGGTGTGTTCCCCGCAGTGTTACTTTAAAGTATCTGCGTTTGCTCACCCAACCTCACCAATCCTCTCAGCCCCAAGAGTGTCCAGCCTTATGTCTCATCCAGCTGTGGGTCTAGATATGGTCAATCCAGTTTGCATCATAGACACTGAACGGATTTTGTAAGAATTTCTCTCTCTTTCACTGTCTTTGTTTTGTGGGTTTTTTAAAGTAATTTATGTTTAGAATCGGGCTTGGCTGCTTTTCCCTGCTGTGTTGATGCCGCTTTACACCCTCTTGATTCACTTGCAGAGAGATATCGATACATAGGTTTTCAGATTCTTACTAGTCAGATATATTCTTGTGTGGTGACTAGGGTGTGTTGAGTCCAGTTCACTGAGCAGGGAGTAGGCCTTGTCTATTACATATTTGGCTTATGGAGCGGTCTCTGAGCTAATTTCAAACCCTTGTTTTATGCATCACCCCACCTCACCTTTCCCGTTAAGCAGCCATAGTGTGTCTTCTAAAGGTGTGACTCTGTTCTGTTTTGTAATTCAGTTCAAGTGTAGCGATTTTGACATTCCCTCTATAAGCGATATCTTAGGATTAGTGTCTTTTTCTGTGTGACTTATTTCACTTAGAATCATCGTACCTAAATCCACTCATCATGCTGCTAACTAGCCTTATGACATTGATTTCATGGTTGAGTGATATTCCATTGTGCCAAGTACCACCATTTCTTTATCCATTTTTCTCTTTCCTGGGATATTGAAGGTGTACCGAAGCGGAGGTTCTTGGCAACAGAGCAGCCGTAAACTTTAGGGTGCCTGTGTCTTGTTGATTTTTAGTTTTCCCAATTTATACGCCCATGAGTGGAAGTGCCCTATGCTCTCTACGCTGTGTTTATTACTTGTTTCAGGACACACCGTACTCTTCTCCAGAGTGCCTGATGGCAATTTACATCCCGCCCTCAGCGTAGCAAGGCTCCCATGTCTCCATGGCCTGTCCTGCTTTTCTGGTTTTTACCATTTGTTCAGCATGGCCTTTTTGACCGAGGGCAAAAGAGACTTCTTTGTAGCGCTGATTTGCCCTTCCGGCTTGCTTGGTTGCCCTAAAAGGGCGTATGCGTTTTTTCCTGAATATATTCAGGAAAAAACGTATACGCCCTTTTTGGCCAAGGGCATCATTGTCAACGTTTTGCCGCTTTTCATGTGCTTTAAAGGCGAGTCGAATCTACCTCCTGAAATCTGTTTCCTGCAAATCTGCCTTGCTTTCAAATCCTCTTCGTTGCATTCCCTCAATATATTTGTGGACGAGAGTTCTCATTTATAACTCTGCACGTTTGTGAATTGCAGTGCCCCTGAGCTCCATTTGTCTACTCGCTTTTTTGGGAGCTGGCCGCAAAAGCGCAGGATTGCTTCAGGCCCTATTTTGGTTCTGGGGGGCAGGCTGAGCCTGTGGTTCATTCTTCTTCCTGATGGGAAAATGGAGTGACCTGTGCCTGTCCCAACACCTAGGGCTAGTCTCTCGTTGGTTCCCCGTCTTCCCGTTCATCCTCAGGACAAATTGCAACCTGTACAATCAGGAGGTTAAAGGTGCTGATTCTCCAAGTAGGGAGATGGTTAGTCAAGCGGCTGGAATGGCGAACCCGAGCACAAGGAGAGGAGAAATGAGGTGCGTTTTAGAAACCTTTCCCGATCACATGGCATACCATCTTCTGGGTTTCCCATGCCTGTTTTGATGTAGGAAGCTGCCCTTGTACCTGGAGATTTGAGACCCATGGGGTGTGTTCCCCGCAGTGTTACTTTAAAGTATCTGCGTTTGCTCACCCAACCTCACCAATCCTCTCAGCCCCAAGAGTGTCCAGCCTTATGTCTCATCCAGCTGTGGGTCTAGATATGGTCAATCCAGGTTGCATCATAGACCCTGAACGGATTTTGTAAGAATTTCTCTCTCTTTCACTGTCTTTGTTTTGTGGGTTTTTTAAAGTAATGTATGTTTAGAATCGGGCTTGGCTGCTTTTCCCTGCTGTGTTTATGCCGCTTTACACCCTCTTGATTCACTTGCAGAGAGATATCGATACATAGGTTTTCAGATTCTTACTAGTCAGATATATTCTTGTGTGGTGACTAGGGTGTGTTGAGTCCAGTTCACTGAGCAGGGAGTAGGCCTTGTCTATTACATATTTGGCTTATGGAGCGGTCTCTGAGCTAATTTCAAACCCTTGTTTTATGCATCACCCCACCTCACCTTTCCCGTTAAGCAGCCATAGTGTGTCTTCTAAAGGTGTGACTCTGTTCTGTTTTGTAATTCAGTTCAAGTGTAGCGATTTTGACATTCCCTCTATAAGCGATATCTTAGGATAAGTGTCTTTTTCTGTGTGACTTATTTCACTTAGAATCATCGTACCTAAATCCACTCATCATGCTGCTAACTAGCCTTATGACATTGATTTCATGGCTGAGTGATATTCCATTGTGCCAAGTACCACCATTTCTTTATCCATTTTGCTCTTTCCTGGGATATTGAAGGGGTACCGAAGTGGAGGTTCTTGGAAACAGAGCAGCCGTAAAATTTGGGGTGCCTGTGTCTTGTTGATTTTTAGTTTTCCCAATTTATACGCCCATGAGTGGAAGTGCCCTATGCTCTCTACGCTGTGTTTATTACTTGTTTCAGGACACACCGTACTCTTCTCCAGAGTGCCTATTGGCAATTTACATCCCGCCCATCAGCGTAGCAATGCTCCCATGTCTCCATGGCCTGTCCTGCTTTTCTGGTTTTTACAGTTTTTTCAGCATGGCCCTTTTGACCGAGGGCAAGCGAGACTTCTTTGTAGCGCTGATTTGCCCTTCCGGCTTGCTTGGTTGGCCAAAAAGGGCGTATGCGTTTTTTCCTGAATATATTCAGGAAAAAAAGCATACGCCCTTTTTGGCCAAGGGCATCATTGTCAACGTTTTGCCGCTTTTCATGTGCTTTAAAGGCGAGTCGAAACTCCCTCCTGAAATCTGTTTCCTGCAAATCTGCCTTGCTTTCAAATCCTCTTCGTTGCCTTCCCTCAATATATTTGTGGACGAGAGTTCTCATTTATAACTCTGCACGTTTGTGAATTGCAGTGCCCCTGAGCTCCATTTGTCTCCTCGCATTTTTGGGAGCTGGCCGCAAAAGCGCAGGATTGCTTCAGGCCCTATTTTGGTTCTGGGGGGCAGGCTGAGCCTGTGGTTCATTCTTCTTCCTGATGGGAAAATGGAGTGACCTATGCCTGTCCCAACACCTAGGGCTCGTCTCTCGTTGGTTCCGCGAATTCCCGTTCATCCTCAGGACAAATTGCAACCTGTACAATCAGGAGGTTAAAGGTGCTGATTCTCCAAGTAGGCAGATGGTTAGTCAAGCGGCTGGAATGGCGAACCCGAGCACAAGGAGGGGAGAAATGAGGTGCGTTTTAGAAACCTTTCCCGATCTCATGGCATACCATCTTCTGGGTTTCCCATGCATGTTTTGATGTAGGAAGATGCCCTTGTACCTGGAGATTTGAGACCCATGGGGTGTGTTCCCCGCAGTGTTACTTTAAAGTATCTGCATTTGCTCACCCAACCTCACCAATCCTCTCAGCCCCAAGAGTGTCCAGCCTTATGTCTAATCCCGCTGTGGGTCTAGATATGGTCAATCCAGGTTGCATCAGAGACCCTGAACGGATTTTGTAAGAATTTCTCTCTCTTTCACTGTCTTTGTTTTGTGGGTTTTTTAAAGTACTTTACGTTTAGAATGGGGCTTGGCTGCTTTTCCCTGCTGTGTTTATGCCGCTTTACACCCTCTTGATTCACTTGCAGAGAGATATCGATACATAGGTTTTCAGATTCTTACTAGTCAGATATATTCTTGTGTGGTGACTAGGGTGTGTTGAGTCCAGTTCACTGAGCAGGGAGTAGGCCTTGTCTATTACATATTTGGCTTATGGAGCGGTCTCTGAGCTAATTTCAAACCCTTGTTTTATGCATCACCCCACCTCACCTTTCCCGTTAAGCAGCCATAGTGTGTCTTCTAAAGGTGTGACTCTGTTCTGTTTTGTAATTCAGTTCAAGTGTAGCGATTTTGACATTCCCTCTATAAGCGATATCTTAGGATAAGTGTCTTTTTCTGTGTGACTTATTTCACTTAGAATCATCGTACCTAAATCCACTCATCATGCTGCTAACTAGCCTTATGACATTGATTTCATGGCTGAGTGATATTCCATTGTGCCAAGTACCACCATTTCTTTATCCATTTTTCTCTTTCCTGGGATATTGAAGGGGTACCGAAGTGGAGGTTCTTGGAAACAGAGCAGCCGTAAAGTTTGGGGTGCCTGTGTCTTGTTGATTTTTAGTTTTCCCAATTTATACGCCCATGAGTGGAAGTGCCCTATGCTCTCTACGCTGTGTTTATTACTTGTTTCAGGACACACCGTAGTCTTCTCCAGAGTGCCTGATGGCAATTTACATCCCGCCCATCAGCGTAGCAAGGCTCCCATGTCTCCATGGCCTGTCCTGCTTTTCTGGTTTTTACACTTTTTTCAGCATGGCCCTTTTGACCGAGGGCAAGCGAGACTTCTTTGTAGCGCTGATTTGCCCTTCCGGCTTGCTTGGTTGGCCAAAAAGGGAGTATGCGTTTTTTCCTGAATATATTCAGGAAAAAATGCATACGCCCTTTTTGTCCAAGGGCATCATTGTCAACATTTTGCCGCTTTTCATGTGCTTTAAAGGCGAGTCGTATCTACCTCCTGAAATCTGTTTCCTGCAAATCTGCCTTGCTTTCAAATCCTCTTCGTTGCCTTCCCTCAATATATTTGTGGACGAGAGTTCTCATTTATAACTCTGCACGTTTGTGAATTGCAGTGCCCCTGAGCTCCATTTGTCTCCTCGCTTTTTTGGGAGCTGTCCGCAAAAGCGCAGGATTGCTTCAGGCCCTATTTTGGTTCTGGGGGGCAGGCTGAGCCTGTGGTTCATTCTTCTTCCTGATGGGAAAATGGAGTGACCTATGCCTGTCCCAACACCTAGGGCTCGTCTCTCGTTGGTTCCGCGTCTTCCCGTTCATCCTCAGGACAAATTGCAACCTGTACAATCAGGAGGTTAAAGGTGCTGATTCTCCAAGTAGGGAGATGGTTAGTCAATCGGCTGGAATGGCGAACCCGAGCACAAGGAGAGGAGAAATGAGGTGCGTTTTAGAAACCTTTCCCGATCTCATGGCATACCATCTTCTGGGTTTCCCATGCATGTTTTGATGTAGGAAGATGCCCTTGTACCTGGAGATTTGAGACCCATGGGGTGTGTTCCCCGCAGTGTTACTTTAAAGTATCTGCATTTGCTCACCCAACCTCACCAATCCTCTCAGCCCCAAGAGTGTCCAGCCTTATGTCTCATCCAGCTGTGGGCCTACATAAGGTCAATCCAGTTTGCATCATAGACACTGAACGGATTTTGTAAGAATTTCTCTCTCTTTCACTGTCTTTGTTTTGTGGGTTTTTTAAAGTAATTTATGTTTAGAATTGGGCTTGGCTGCTTTTCCCTGCTGTGTTGATGAGCTTTAAACCCTCTTGATTCACTTGCAGAGAGATATCGATACATAGGTTTTCAGATTCTTACTAGTCAGATATATTCTTGTGTGGTGACTAGGGTGTGTTGAGTCCAGTTCACTGAGCAGGGAGTAGGCCTTGTCTATTACATATTTGGCTTATGGAGCGGTCTCTGAGCTAATTTCAAACCCTTGTTTTATGCATCACCCCACCTCACCTTTCCCGTTAAGCAGCCATAGTGTGTCTTCTAAAGGTGTGCCTCTGTTCTGTTTTGTAATTCAGTTCAAGTGTAGCGATTTTGACATTCCCTCTATAAGCGATATCTTAGGATAAGTGTATTTTTCTGTGTGACTTATTTCACTTAGAATCATCGTACCTAAATCCACTCATCATGCTGCTAACTAGCCTTATGACATTGATTTCATGGCTGAGTGATATTCCATTGTGCCAAGTACCACCATTTCTTTATCCATTTTTCTCTTCCCTGGGATATTGAAGGTGTACCGAAGTGGAGGTTCTTGGAAACAGAGCAGCCGTAAATTTTGGGGTGCCTGTGTCTTGTTGATTTTTAGTTTTCCCAATTTATACGTCCATGAGTGGAAGTGCCCTATGCTCTCTACGCTGTGTTTATTACTTGTTTCAGAACACACCGTACTCTTCTCCAGAGTGCCTGTTGGCAATTTATATCCCGCCCATCAGCGTGGCAAGGCTCCCATGTCTCCATGGCCTGTCCTGCTTTTCTGGTTTTTACAGTTTGTTCAGCATGGCCCTTTTGACCGAGGGCAAGCGAGACTTCTTTGTAGCGCTGATTTTCCCTTTCGGCTTGCTTGGTTGGCCAAAAAGGGCGTATGCGTTTTTTCCTGAATATATTCAGGAAAAAACGCATACGCCCTTTTTGGCCAAGGGCATCATTGTCAACATTTTGCCCCTTTTCATGTGCTTTAAAGGCGAGTCGAATCTACCTCCTGAAATCTGTTTCCTGCAAATCTGCCTTGCTTTCAAATCGTCTTCGTTGCCTTCCCTCAATATATTTGTGGACGAGAGTTCTCATTTATAACTCTGCATGTTTGTGAATTGCAGTGCCCCTGAGCTCCATTTGTCTACTCGCATTTTTGGGAGCTGGCCGCAAAAGCGCAGGATTGCTTCAGGCCCTATTTTGGTTCTGGGGGGCAGCCTGAGCCTGTGGTTCATTCTTCTTCCTGATGGGAAAATGGAATGACCTATGCCTGTCCCAACACCTAGGGCTCGTCTCTCGTTGGTTCCGCGTCTTCCCGTTCATCCTCAGGAAAAATTGCAACCTGTACAATCAGGAGGTTAAAGGTGCTGATTCTCCAAGTAGGGAGATGGTTAGTCAAGCGGCTGGAATGGCGAACCCGAGCACAAGGAGAGGAGAAATGAGGTGCGTTTTAGAAACCTTTCCCGATCTCATGGCATACCATCTTCTGGGTTTCCCATGCATGTTTTGATGTAGGAAGATGCCCTTGTACCTGGAGATTTGAGACCCATGGGGTGTGTTCCCCGCAGTGTTACTTTAAAGTATCTGCGTTTGCTCACCCAACCTCACCAATTCTCTCAGCCCCAAGAGTGTCCAGCCTTATGTCTCATCCCGCTGTGGGTCTAGATATGGTCAATCCAGGTTGCATCAGAGACCCTGAACGGATTTTGTAAGAATTTCTCTCTCTTTCACTGTCTTTGTTTTGTGGGTTTTTTAAAGTACTTTACTTTTAGAATGGGGCTTGGCTGCTTTTCCCTGCTGTGTTGATGCCGCTTTACACCCTCTTGATTCACTTGCAGAGAGATATCGATACATAGGTTTTCAGATTCTTACTAGTCAGATATATTCTTGTGTGGTGACTAGGGTGTGTTGAGTCCAGTTCACTGAGCAGGGAGTAGGCCTTGTCTATTACATATTTGGCTTATGGAGCGGTCTCTGAGCTAATTTCAAACCCTTGTTTTATGCATCACCCCACCTCACCTTTCCCGCTAAGCAGCCATAGTGTGTCTTCTAAAGGTGTGCCTCTGTTCTGTTTTGTAATTCAGTTCAAGTGTAGCGATTTTGACATTCCCTCTATAAGCGATATCTTAGGATAAGTGTCTTTTTCTGTGTGACTTATTTCACTTAGAATCATCGTACCTAAATACACTCATCATGCTGCTAACTAGCCTTATGACATTGATTTCATGGCTGAGTGATATTCCATTGTGCCAAGTACCACCATTTCTTTATCCATTTTTCTCTTTCCTGGGATATTGAAGGTGTACCGAAGTGGAGATTCTTGGAAACAGAGCAGCCGTAAAGTTTGGGGTGCCTGTGTCTTGTTGATTTTTAGTTTTCCCAATTTATACGCCCATGAGTGGAAGTGCCCTATGCTCTCTACGCTGTGTTTATTACTTGTTTCAGGACACACCGTACTCTTCTCCAGAGTGCCTGTTGGCAATTTACATCCCGCCCATCAGCGTAGCAAGGCTCCCATGTCTCCATGGCCTGTCCTGCTTTTCTGGTTTTTACAATTTGTTCAGCATGGCCCTTTTGACCGAGGGCAAGCGAGACTTCTTTGTAGCGCTGATTTGCCCTTCCGGCTTGCTTGGTTGGCCAAAAAGGGCGTATGCGTTTTTTCCTGAATATATTCAGGAAAAAACGCATACGCCCTTTTTGGCCAAGGGCATCATTGTCAACGTTTTGCCGCTTTTCATGTGCTTTAAAGGCGAGTCGAATCTACCTCCTGAAATCTGTTTCCTGCAAATCTGCCTTGCTTTCAAATCCTCTTCGTTGCCTTCCCTCAATATATTTGTGGACGAGAGTTCTCATTTATAACTCTGCACGTTTGTGAATTGCAGTGCCCCTGAGCTCCATTTGTCTCCTCGCTTTTTTGGGAGCTGGCCGCAAAAGCGCAGGATTGCTTCAGGCCCTATTTTGGTTCTGGGGGGCAGGCTGAGCCTGTGGTTCATTCTTCTTCCTGATGGGAAAATGGAGTGACCTATGCCTGTCCCAACACCTAGGGCTCGTCTCTCGTTGGTTCCCCGTCTTCACGTTCATCCTCAGGACAAATTGCAACCTGTACAATCAGGAGGTTAAAGGTGCTGATTCTCCAAGTAGGCAGATGGTTAGTCAAGCGGCTGGAATGGCGAACCCGAGCACAACGAGGGGAGAAATGAGGTGCGTTTTAGAAACCTTTCCCGATCTCATGGCATACCATCTTCTGGGTTTCCCATGCATGTTTTGATGTAGGAAGATGCCCTTGTACCTGGAGATTTGAGACCCATGGGGTGTGTTCCCCGCAGTGTTACTTTAAAGTATCTGCGTTTGCTCACCCAACCTCACCAATCCTCTCAGCCCCAAGAGTGTCCAGCCTTATGTCTCATCCCGCTGTGGGTCTAGATATGGTCAATCCAGGTTGCATCAGAGACCCTGAACGGATTTTGTAAGAATTTCTCTCTCTTTCACTGTCTTTGTTTTGTGGGTTTTTTAAAGTACTTTACGTTTAGAATGGGGCTTGGCTGCTGTTCCCTGCTGTGTTTATGCCGCTTTACACCCTCTTGATTCACTTGCAGAGAGATATCGATACATAGATTTTCAGAATCTTACTAGTCAGATATATTCTTGTGTGGTGACTAGGGTGTGTTGAGTCCAGTTCACTGAGCAGGGAGTAGGCCTTGTCTATTACATATTTGGCTTATGGAGCGGTCTCTGAGCTAATTTCAAACCCTTGTTTTATGCATCACCCCACCTCACCTTTCCCGTTAAGCAGCCATAGTGTGTCTTCTAAAGGTGTGACTCTGTTCTGTTTTGTAATTCAGTTCAAGTGTAGCGATTTTGACATTCCCTCTATAAGCGATATCTTAGGATAAGTGTCTTTTTCTGTGTGACTTATTTCACTTAGAATCATCGTACCTAAATCCACTCATCATGCTGCTAACTAGCCTTATGACATTGATTTCATGGCTGAGTGATATTCCATTGTGCCAAGTACCACCATTTCTTTATCCATTTTTCTCTTTCCTGGGATATTGAAGGTGTACCGAAGCGGAGGTTCTTGGAAACAGAGCAGCCGTAAACTTTAGGGTGCCTGTGTCTTGTTGATTTTTAGTTTTCCCAATTTATACGCCCATGAGTGGAAGTGCCCTATGCTCTCTATGCTGTGTTTATTACTTGTTTCAGGACATACCGTACTCTTCTCCAGAGTGCCTGTTGGCAATTTACATCCCGCCCATCAGCGTAGCAAGGCTCCCATGTCTCCATGGCCTGTCCTGCTTTTCTGGTTTTTACACTTTGTTCAGCATGGCCCTTTTGACCGAGGGCAATCGAGACTTCTTTGTAGCGCTGATTTGCCCTTCCGGCTTGCTTGGTTGGCCAAAAAGGGCGTATGCGTTTTTTCCTGAATATATTCAGGAAAAAACGCATACGCCCTTTATGGCCAAGGACCTCATTGTCAACATTTTGCCGCTTTTCATGTGCTTTAAAGGCGAGTCGTATCTACCTCCTGAAATCTGTTTCCTGCAAATCTGCCTTGCTTTCAAATCCTCTTCGTTGCCTTCCCTCAATATATTTGTGGACGAGAGTTCTCATTTATAACTCTGCACGTTTGTGAATTGCAGTGCCCCTGAGCTCCATTTGTCTCCTCGCATTTTTGGGAGCTGGCCGCAAAAGCGCAGGATTGCTTCAGGCCCTATTTTGGTTCTGGGGGCAGGCTGAGCCTTTGGTTCATTCTTCTTCCTGATGGGAAAATCGAGTGACCTATGCCTGTCCCAACACCTAGGGCTCGTCTCTCGTTGGTTCCGCGTCTTCCCGTTCATCCTCAGGACAAACTGCAACCTGTAAAATCAGGAGGTTAAAGGTGCTGATTCTCCAAGTAGGCAGATGGTTAGTCAAGCGGCTGGAATGGCGAACCCAAGCACAAGGAGGGGAGAAATGAGGTGCGTTTTAGAAACCTTTCCCGATCTCATGGCATACCATCTTCTGAGTTTCCCATGCATGTTTTGATGTAGGAAGATGCCCTTGTACCTGGAGATTTGAGACCCATGTGGTGTGTTCCCCGCAGTGTTACTTTAAAGTATCTGCGTTTGCTCACCCAACCTCACCAATCCTCTCAGCCCCAAGAGTGTCCAGCCTTATGTCTCATCCAGCTGTGGGTCTAGATATGGTCAATCCAGTTTGCATCATAGACACTGAACGGATTTTGTAAGAATTTCTCTCTCTTTCACTGTCTTTGTTTTGTGGGTTTTTTAAAGTAATTTATGTTTAGAATCGGGCTTGGCTGCTTTTCCCTGCTGTGTTGATGCCGCTTTACACCCTCTTGATTCACTTGCAGAGAGATATCGATACATAGGTTTTCAGATTCTTACTAGTCAGATATATTCTTGTGTGGTGACTAGGGTGTGTTGAGTCCAGTTCACTGAGCAGGGAGTAGGCCTTGTCTATTACATATTTGGCTTATGGAGCGGTCTCTGAGCTAATTTCAAACCCTTGTTTTATGCATCACCCCACCTCACCTTTCCCGTTAAGCAGCCATAGTGTGTCTTCTAAAGGTGTGACTCTGTTCTGTTTTGTAATTCAGTTCAAGTGTAGCGATTTTGACATTCCCTCTATAAGCGATATCTTAGGATTAGTGTCTTTTTCTGTGTGACTTATTTCACTTAGAATCATCGTACCTAAATCCACTCATCATGCTGCTAACTAGCCTTATGACATTGATTTCATGGTTGAGTGATATTCCATTGTGCCAAGTACCACCATTTCTTTATCCATTTTTCTCTTTCCTGGGATATTGAAGGTGTACCGAAGCGGAGGTTCTTGGCAACAGAGCAGCCGTAAACTTTAGGGTGCCTGTGTCTTGTTGATTTTTAGTTTTCCCAATTTATACGCCCATGAGTGGAAGTGCCCTATGCTCTCTACGCTGTGTTTATTACTTGTTTCAGGACACACCGTACTCTTCTCCAGAGTGCCTGATGGCAATTTACATCCCGCCCTCAGCGTAGCAAGGCTCCCATGTCTCCATGGCCTGTCCTGCTTTTCTGGTTTTTACCATTTGTTCAGCATGGCCTTTTTGACCGAGGGCAAAAGAGACTTCTTTGTAGCGCTGATTTGCCCTTCCGGCTTGCTTGGTTGCCCTAAAAGGGCGTATGCGTTTTTTCCTGAATATATTCAGGAAAAAACGTATACGCCCTTTTTGGCCAAGGGCATCATTGTCAACGTTTTGCCGCTTTTCATGTGCTTTAAAGGCGAGTCGAATCTACCTCCTGAAATCTGTTTCCTGCAAATCTGCCTTGCTTTCAAATCCTCTTCGTTGCATTCCCTCAATATATTTGTGGACGAGAGTTCTCATTTATAACTCTGCACGTTTGTGAATTGCAGTGCCCCTGAGCTCCATTTGTCTACTCGCTTTTTTGGGAGCTGGCCGCAAAAGCGCAGGATTGCTTCAGGCCCTATTTTGGTTCTGGGGGGCAGGCTGAGCCTGTGGTTCATTCTTCTTCCTGATGGGAAAATGGAGTGACCTGTGCCTGTCCCAACACCTAGGGCTAGTCTCTCGTTGGTTCCCCGTCTTCCCGTTCATCCTCAGGACAAATTGCAACCTGTACAATCAGGAGGTTAAAGGTGCTGATTCTCCAAGTAGGGAGATGGTTAGTCAAGCGGCTGGAATGGCGAACCCGAGCACAAGGAGAGGAGAAATGAGGTGCGTTTTAGAAACCTTTCCCGATCACATGGCATACCATCTTCTGGGTTTCCCATGCCTGTTTTGATGTAGGAAGCTGCCCTTGTACCTGGAGATTTGAGACCCATGGGGTGTGTTCCCCGCAGTGTTACTTTAAAGTATCTGCGTTTGCTCACCCAACCTCACCAATCCTCTCAGCCCCAAGAGTGTCCAGCCTTATGTCTCATCCAGCTGTGGGTCTAGATATGGTCAATCCAGGTTGCATCATAGACCCTGAACGGATTTTGTAAGAATTTCTCTCTCTTTCACTGTCTTTGTTTTGTGGGTTTTTTAAAGTAATGTATGTTTAGAATCGGGCTTGGCTGCTTTTCCCTGCTGTGTTTATGCCGCTTTACACCCTCTTGATTCACTTGCAGAGAGATATCGATACATAGGTTTTCAGATTCTTACTAGTCAGATATATTCTTGTGTGGTGACTAGGGTGTGTTGAGTCCAGTTCACTGAGCAGGGAGTAGGCCTTGTCTATTACATATTTGGCTTATGGAGCGGTCTCTGAGCTAATTTCAAACCCTTGTTTTATGCATCACCCCACCTCACCTTTCCCGTTAAGCAGCCATAGTGTGTCTTCTAAAGGTGTGACTCTGTTCTGTTTTGTAATTCAGTTCAAGTGTAGCGATTTTGACATTCCCTCTATAAGCGATATCTTAGGATAAGTGTCTTTTTCTGTGTGACTTATTTCACTTAGAATCATCGTACCTAAATCCACTCATCATGCTGCTAACTAGCCTTATGACATTGATTTCATGGCTGAGTGATATTCCATTGTGCCAAGTACCACCATTTCTTTATCCATTTTGCTCTTTCCTGGGATATTGAAGGGGTACCGAAGTGGAGGTTCTTGGAAACAGAGCAGCCGTAAAATTTGGGGTGCCTGTGTCTTGTTGATTTTTAGTTTTCCCAATTTATACGCCCATGAGTGGAAGTGCCCTATGCTCTCTACGCTGTGTTTATTACTTGTTTCAGGACACACCGTACTCTTCTCCAGAGTGCCTATTGGCAATTTACATCCCGCCCATCAGCGTAGCAATGCTCCCATGTCTCCATGGCCTGTCCTGCTTTTCTGGTTTTTACAGTTTTTTCAGCATGGCCCTTTTGACCGAGGGCAAGCGAGACTTCTTTGTAGCGCTGATTTGCCCTTCCGGCTTGCTTGGTTGGCCAAAAAGGGCGTATGCGTTTTTACCTGAATATATTCAGGAAAAAAAGCATACGCCCTTTTTGGCCAAGGGCATCATTGTCAACGTTTTGCCGCTTTTCATGTGCTTTAAAGGCGAGTCGAAACTCCCTCCTGAAATCTGTTTCCTGCAAATCTGCCTTGCTTTCAAATCCTCTTCGTTGCCTTCCCTCAATATATTTGTGGACGAGAGTTCTCATTTATAACTCTGCACGTTTGTGAATTGCAGTGCCCCTGAGCTCCATTTGTCTCCTCGCATTTTTGGGAGCTGGCCGCAAAAGCGCAGGATTGCTTCAGGCCCTATTTTGGTTCTGGGGGGCAGGCTGAGCCTGTGGTTCATTCTTCTTCCTGATGGGAAAATGGAGTGACCTATGCCTGTCCCAACACCTAGGGCTCGTCTCTCGTTGGTTCCGCGAATTCCCGTTCATCCTCAGGACAAATTGCAACCTGTACAATCAGGAGGTTAAAGGTGCTGATTCTCCAAGTAGGCAGATGGTTAGTCAAGCGGCTGGAATGGCGAACCCGAGCACAAGGAGGGGAGAAATGAGGTGCGTTTTAGAAACCTTTCCCGATCTCATGGCATACCATCTTCTGGGTTTCCCATGCATGTTTTGATGTAGGAAGATGCCCTTGTACCTGGAGATTTGAGACCCATGGGGTGTGTTCCCCGCAGTGTTACTTTAAAGTATCTGCATTTGCTCACCCAACCTCACCAATCCTCTCAGCCCCAAGAGTGTCCAGCCTTATGTCTAATCCCGCTGTGGGTCTAGATATGGTCAATCCAGGTTGCATCAGAGACCCTGAACGGATTTTGTAAGAATTTCTCTCTCTTTCACTGTCTTTGTTTTGTGGGTTTTTTAAAGTACTTTACGTTTAGAATGGGGCTTGGCTGCTTTTCCCTGCTGTGTTTATGCCGCTTTACACCCTCTTGATTCACTTGCAGAGAGATATCGATACATAGGTTTTCAGATTCTTACTAGTCAGATATATTCTTGTGTGGTGACTAGGGTGTGTTGAGTCCAGTTCACTGAGCAGGGAGTAGGCCTTGTCTATTACATATTTGGCTTATGGAGCGGTCTCTGAGCTAATTTCAAACCCTTGTTTTATGCATCACCCCACCTCACCTTTCCCGTTAAGCAGCCATAGTGTGTCTTCTAAAGGTGTGACTCTGTTCTGTTTTGTAATTCAGTTCAAGTGTAGCGATTTTGACATTCCCTCTATAAGCGATATCTTAGGATAAGTGTCTTTTTCTGTGTGACTTATTTCACTTAGAATCATCGTACCTAAATCCACTCATCATGCTGCTAACTAGCCTTATGACATTGATTTCATGGCTGAGTGATATTCCATTGTGCCAAGTACCACCATTTCTTTATCCATTTTTCTCTTTCCTGGGATATTGAAGGGGTACCGAAGTGGAGGTTCTTGGAAACAGAGCAGCCGTAAAGTTTGGGGTGCCTGTGTCTTGTTGATTTTTAGTTTTCCCAATTTATACGCCCATGAGTGGAAGTGCCCTATGCTCTCTACGCTGTGTTTATTACTTGTTTCAGGACACACCGTAGTCTTCTCCAGAGTGCCTGATGGCAATTTACATCCCGCCCATCAGCGTAGCAAGGCTCCCATGTCTCCATGGCCTGTCCTGCTTTTCTGGTTTTTACACTTTTTTCAGCATGGCCCTTTTGACCGAGGGCAAGCGAGACTTCTTTGTAGCGCTGATTTGCCCTTCCGGCTTGCTTGGTTGGCCAAAAAGGGAGTATGCGTTTTTTCCTGAATATATTCAGGAAAAAATGCATACGCCCTTTTTGTCCAAGGGCATCATTGTCAACATTTTGCCGCTTTTCATGTGCTTTAAAGGCGAGTCGTATCTACCTCCTGAAATCTGTTTCCTGCAAATCTGCCTTGCTTTCAAATCCTCTTCGTTGCCTTCCCTCAATATATTTGTGGACGAGAGTTCTCATTTATAACTCTGCACGTTTGTGAATTGCAGTGCCCCTGAGCTCCATTTGTCTCCTCGCTTTTTTGGGAGCTGTCCGCAAAAGCGCAGGATTGCTTCAGGCCCTATTTTGGTTCTGGGGGGCAGGCTGAGCCTGTGGTTCATTCTTCTTCCTGATGGGAAAATGGAGTGACCTATGCCTGTCCCAACACCTAGGGCTCGTCTCTCGTTGGTTCCGCGTCTTCCCGTTCATCCTCAGGACAAATTGCAACCTGTACAATCAGGAGGTTAAAGGTGCTGATTCTCCAAGTAGGGAGATGGTTAGTCAAGCGGCTGGAATGGCGAACCCGAGCACAAGGAGAGGAGAAATGAGGTGCGTTTTAGAAACCTTTCCCGATCTCATGGCATACCATCTTCTGGGTTTCCCATGCATGTTTTGATGTAGGAAGATGCCCTTGTACCTGGAGATTTGAGACCCATGGGGTGTGTTCCCCGCAGTGTTACTTTAAAGTATCTGCATTTGCTCACCCAACCTCACCAATCCTCTCAGCCCCAAGAGTGTCCAGCCTTATGTCTCATCCAGCTGTGGGCCTACATAAGGTCAATCCAGTTTGCATCATAGACACTGAACGGATTTTGTAAGAATTTCTCTCTCTTTCACTGTCTTTGTTTTGTGGGTTTTTTAAAGTAATTTATGTTTAGAATTGGGCTTGGCTGCTTTTCCCTGCTGTGTTGATGAGCTTTAAACCCTCTTGATTCACTTGCAGAGAGATATCGATACATAGGTTTTCAGATTCTTACTAGTCAGATATATTCTTGTGTGGTGACTAGGGTGTGTTGAGTCCAGTTCACTGAGCAGGGAGTAGGCCTTGTCTATTACATATTTGGCTTATGGAGCGGTCTCTGAGCTAATTTCAAACCCTTGTTTTATGCATCACCCCACCTCACCTTTCCCGTTAAGCAGCCATAGTGTGTCTTCTAAAGGTGTGCCTCTGTTCTGTTTTGTAATTCAGTTCAAGTGTAGCGATTTTGACATTCCCTCTATAAGCGATATCTTAGGATAAGTGTATTTTTCTGTGTGACTTATTTCACTTAGAATCATCGTACCTAAATCCACTCATCATGCTGCTAACTAGCCTTATGACATTGATTTCATGGCTGAGTGATATTCCATTGTGCCAAGTACCACCATTTCTTTATCCATTTTTCTCTTCCCTGGGATATTGAAGGTGTACCGAAGTGGAGGTTCTTGGAAACAGAGCAGCCGTAAATTTTGGGGTGCCTGTGTCTTGTTGATTTTTAGTTTTCCCAATTTATACGTCCATGAGTGGAAGTGCCCTATGCTCTCTACGCTGTGTTTATTACTTGTTTCAGAACACACCGTACTCTTCTCCAGAGTGCCTGTTGGCAATTTATATCCCGCCCATCAGCGTGGCAAGGCTCCCATGTCTCCATGGCCTGTCCTGCTTTTCTGGTTTTTACAGTTTGTTCAGCATGGCCCTTTTGACCGAGGGCAAGCGAGACTTCTTTGTAGCGCTGATTTTCCCTTTCGGCTTGCTTGGTTGGCCAAAAAGGGCGTATGCGTTTTTTCCTGAATATATTCAGGAAAAAACGCATACGCCCTTTTTGGCCAAGGGCATCATTGTCAACATTTTGCCCCTTTTCATGTGCTTTAAAGGCGAGTCGAATCTACCTCCTGAAATCTGTTTCCTGCAAATCTGCCTTGCTTTCAAATCGTCTTCGTTGCCTTCCCTCAATATATTTGTGGACGAGAGTTCTCATTTATAACTCTGCATGTTTGTGAATTGCAGTGCCCCTGAGCTCCATTTGTCTACTCGCATTTTTGGGAGCTGGCCGCAAAAGCGCAGGATTGCTTCAGGCCCTATTTTGGTTCTGGGGGGCAGCCTGAGCCTGTGGTTCATTCTTCTTCCTGATGGGAAAATGGAATGACCTATGCCTGTCCCAACACCTAGGGCTCGTCTCTCGTTGGTTCCGCGTCTTCCCGTTCATCCTCAGGAAAAATTGCAACCTGTACAATCAGGAGGTTAAAGGTGCTGATTCTCCAAGTAAGCAGATGGTTAGTCAAGCGGCTGGAATGGCGAACCCGAGCACAAGGAGAGGAGAAATGACGTTCGTTTTAGAAACCTTTCCCGATCTCACGGCATACCATCTTCTGGGTTTCCCATGCATGTTTTGATGTAGGAAGATTCCCTTGTACCTGGAGATTTGAGACCCATGGGGTGGGTACCCCGTGGTATTACTTTAAAGTATCTGCATTTGCTCACCCAACCTCACCAATCCTCTCAGCCCCAAGAGTGTGCAGCCTTATGTCTCATCCAGCTGTGGGTCTAGATATGGTCAATCCAGGTTGCATCATAGACCCTGAACGGATTTTGTAAGAATTTCTCTCTCTTTCACTGTCTTTGTTTTGTGGGTTTTTTAAAGTAATTTATGTTTAGAAATGGGCTTGCCTGCTTTTCCCTTCTGTGTTGATGCCGCTTTACACCCTCTTGATTCACTTGCAGAGAGATATCGATACATAGGTTTTCAGATTCTTACTAGTCAGATATATTCTTGTGTGGTGACTAGGGTGTGTTGAGTCCAGTTCACTGAGCAGGGAGTAGGCCTTGTCTATTACATATTTGGCTTATGGAGCGGTCTCTGAGCTAATTTCAAACCCTTGTTTTATGCATCACCCCACCTCACCTTTCCCGCTAAGCAGCCATAGTGTGTCTTCTAAAGGTGTGACTCTGTTCTGTTTTGTAATTCAGTTCAAGTGTAGCGATTTTCACATTCCCTCTATAAGCGATATCTTAGGATAAGTGTCTTTTTCTGTGTGACTTATTTCACTTAGAATCATCGTACCTAAATCCACTCATCATGCTGCTAACTAGCCTTATGACATTGATTTCATGGCTGAGTGATATTCCATTGTGCCAAGTACCACCATTTCTTTATCCATTTTTCTCTTTCCTGGGATATTGAAGGTGTACCGAAGCGGAGGTTTTTGGAAACAGAGCAGCCGTAAACTTTAGGGTGCCTGTGTCTTGTTGATTTTTGTTTTCCCAATTTATACGCCCATGAGTGGAAGTGCCCTATGCTCTCTACGCTGTGTTTATTACTTGTTTCAGGACACACCGTACTCTTCTCCAGAGTGCCTGTTGGCAATTTACATCCCGCCCATCAGCGTAGCAAGGCTCCCATGTCTCCATGGCCTGTCCTGCTTTTCTGGTTTTTACAGTTTGTTCAGCATGGCCCTTTTGACCGAGGGCAAGCGAGACTTCTTTGTAGCGCTGATTTGCCCTTCCGGCTTGCTTGGTTGACCAAAAAGGGCGTATGCGTTTTTTCCTGAATATATTCAGGAAAAAACGCATACGCCCTTTTTGGCCAAGGGCATCATTGTCAACGTTTTGCCGCTTTTCATGTGCTTTAAAGGCGAGTCGAATCTCCCTCCTGAAATCTGTTTCCTGCAAATCTGCCTTGCTTTCAAATCCTCTTCGTTGCCTTCCCTCAATATATTTGTGGACGAGAGTACTCATTTATAACTATGCACGTTTGTGAATTGCAGTGCCCCTGAGCTCCATTTGTCTCCTCGCATTTTTGGGAGCTGGCCGCAAAAGCGCAGGATTGCTTCAGGCCCTATTTTGGTTCTGGGGTGCAGGCTGAGCCTGTGGTCATTCTTCTTCCTGATGGGAAAATGGAGTGACCTGTGCCTGTCCCAACACCTAGGGCTCGTCTCTCGTTGGTTCCCCGTCTTCCCGTTCATCCTCAGGACAAATTGCAACCTGGACGAAACAGGAGGTTAAATGTGCTGATTCTCCAAGTAGGGAGATGGTTAGTCAAGCGGCTGGAATGGCGAACCCGAGCACAAGGAGAGGAGAAATGAGGTGCGTTTTAGAAACCTTTCCCAATCTCACGGCATACCATCTTCTGGGTTTCCCATGCATGTTTTGATGTAGGAAGATTCCCTTGTACCTGGAGATTTGAGACCCATGGGGTGTGTACCCCGCGGTATTACTTTAAAGTATCTGCATTTGCTCACCCAACCTCACCAATCCTCTCAGCCCCAAGAGTGTCCAGCCTTATGTCTCATCCAGCTGTGGGTCTAGATATGGTCAATCCAGGTTGCATCAGAGACCCTGAACGGATTTTGTAAGAATTTCTCTCTCTTTCACTGTCTTTGTTTTGTGGGTTTTTTAAAGTAATGTATGTTTAGAATCGGGCTTGGCTGCTTTTCCCTGCTGTGTTGATGCCACTTTACACCCTCTTGATTCACTTGCAGAGAGATATCGATACATAGGTTTTCAGATTCTTACTAGTCAGATATATTCTTGTGTGGTGACTAGGGTGTGTTGAGTCCAGTTCACTGAGCAGGGAGTAGGCCTTGTCTATTACATATTTGGCTTATGGAGCGGTCTCTGAGCTAATTTCAAACCCTTGTTTTATGCATCACCCCACCTCACCTTTCCGGTTAAGCAGCCATAGTGTGTCTTCTAAAGGTGTGACTCTGTTCTGTTTTGTAATTCAGTTCAAGTGTAGCGATTTTGACATTCCCTCTATAAGCGATATCTTAGGATAAGTGTCTTTTTCTGTGTGACTTATTTCACTTAGAATCATCGTACCTAAATCCACTCATCATGCTGCCAACTAGCCTTATGACATTGATTTCATGGCTGAGTGATAGTCCATTGTGCCAAGTACCACCATTTCTTTATCCATTTTTCTCTTTCCTGGGATATTGAAGGTGTACCAAAGTGGAGGTTCTTGGAAACAGAGCAGCCGTAAACTTTAGGGTGCCTGTGTCTTGTTAATTTTAATTTTCCCAATTTATACGCCCATGAGTGGAAGTGCCCTATGCTCTCTACGCTGTGTTTATTACTTGTTTCAGGACACACCGTACTCTTCTCCAGAGTGCCTGTTGGCAATTTACATCCCGCCCATCAGCGTAGCAAGGCTCCCATGTCTCCATGGCCTGTCCTGCTTTTCTGGTTTTTACACTTGGTTCAGCATGGCCCTTTTGACCGAGGGCAAGCGAGACTTCTTTGTAGCGCTGATTTGCCCTTCCGGCTTGCTTGGTTGGCCAAAAAGGGCGTATGCGTTTTTTCCTGAATATATTCACGAAAAAACGCATACGCCCTTTTTGGCCAAGGGCATCATTGTCAACGTTTTGCCGCTTTTCATGTGCTTTAAAGGCGAGTCGAATCTACCTCCTGAAATCTGTTTCCTGCAAATCTGCCTTGCTTTCAAATCCTCTTTCTTTGCCTTCCTTCAATATATTTGTGGACGAGAGTTCTCATTTATAACTCTGCACGTTTGTGAATTGCAGTACCCCTGAGCTCCATTTGTCTCCTCGCTTTTTTGGGAGCTTGCCGCAAAAGCGCAGGATTGCTTCAGGCCCTATTTTGGTTCTGGGGGGCAGGCTGAGCCTGTGGTTCATTCTTCTTCCTGATGGGAAAATGGAGTGACCTGTGCCTGTCCCAACACCTAGGGCTAGTCTCTCGTTGGTTCCCCGTCTTCCCGTTCATCCTCAGGACAAATTGCAACCTGGACGAAACAGGAGGTTAAAGGTGCTGATTCTCCAAGTAGGGAGATGGTTAGTCAAGCGGCTGGAATGGGGAACCCGAGCACAAGGAGAGGAGAAATGAGGTGCGTTTTAGAAACCTTTCCCGATCTCACGGCATACCATATTCTGGGTTTCCCATGCATGGTTTGATGTAGGAAGATTCCCTTGTACCTGGAGATTTGAGACCCATGGGGTGGGTACCCCGCGGTATTACTTTAAAGTATCTGCATTTGCTCACCCAACCTCACCAATCCTCTCAGCCCCAAGAGTGTCCAGCCTTATGTCTCATCCAGCTGTGGGTCTAGATATGGTCAATCCAGGTTGCATCAGAGACCCTGAACGGATTTTGTAAGAATTTCTCTCTCTTTCACTGTCTTTGTTTTGTGGGTTTTTTAAAGTAATTTATGTTTAGAATCGGGCTTGGCTGCTTTTCCCTGCTCTGTTGATGCCGCTTTACACCCTCTTGATTCACTTGCAGAGAGATATCGATACATAGGTTTTCAGATTCTTACTAGTCAGATATATTCTTGTGTGGTGACTAGGGTGTGTTGAGTCCAGTTCACTGAGCAGGGAGTAGGCCTTGTCTATTACATATTTGGCTTATGGAGCGGTCTCTGAGCTAATTTCAAACCCTTGTTTTATGCATCACCCCACCTCACCTTTCCCGTTAAGCAGCCATAGTGTGTCTTCTAAAGGTGTGACTCTGTTCTGTTTTGTAATTCAGTTCAAGTGTAGCGATTTTGACATTCCCTCTATAAGCGATATCTTAGGATAAGTGTCTTTTTCTGTGTGACTTATTTCACTTAGAATCATCGTACCTAAATCCACTCATCATGCTGCTAACTAGCCTTATGACATTGATTTCATGGCTGAGTGATATTCCATTGTGCCAAGTACCACCATTTCTTTATCCATTTTTCTCTTTCCTGGGATATTGAAGGTGTACCGAAGCGGAGATTCTTGGAAACAGAGCAGCCTTAAACGTTAGGGTGCCTGTGTCTTGCTGATTTTTAGTTTTCCCAATTTATACGCCCATGAGTGGAAGTGCCCTATGCTCTCTACGCTGTGTTTATTACTTGTTTCAGGACACACCGTACTCTTCTCCAGAGTGCCTGTTGACAATTTACATCCCGCCCATCATCGTAGCAATGCTCCCATGTCTCCATGGCCTGTCCTGCTTTTCTGGTTTTTACAATTTCTTCAGCATGGCCCTTTTGACCGAGGGCAAGCGAGACTTCTTTGTAGCGCTGATTTGCCCTTCCGGCTTGCTTGGTTGGCCAAAAAGGGCGTATGCGTTTTTTCCTGAATATATTCAGGAAAAAACGCATACGCCCTTTTTGGCCAAGGGCATCATTGTCAACGTTTTGCCGCTTTTCACGTGCTTTAAAGGCGAGTCGAATCTACCTCCTGAAATCTGTTTCCTGCAAATCTGCCTTGCTTTCAAATCCTCTTCGTTGCCTTCCCTCAATATATTTGTGGACGAGAGTTCTCATTTATAACTCTGCACGTTTGTGAATTGCAGTGCCCCTGAGCTCCATTTGTCTCCTCGCTTTTTTGGGAGCTGGCCGCAAAAGCGCAGGATTGCTTCAGGCCCTATTTTGGTTCTGGGGGGCAGGCTGAGCCTGTGGTTCATTCTTCTTCCTGATGGGAAAATGGAGTGACCTGTGCCTGTCCCAACACCTAGGGCTAGTCTCTCGTTGGTTCCCTGTCTTCCCGTTCATCCTCAGGACAAATTGCAACCTGGACGAAACAGGAGGTTAAAGGTGCTGATTCTCCAAGTAGGGAGATGGTTAGTCAAGCGGCTGGAATGGCGAACCCGAGCACAAGGAGAGGAGAAATGAGGTGCGTTTTAGAAACCTTTCCCGATCTCACGGCATACCATCTTCTGGGTTTCCCATGCATGTTTTGATGTAGGAAGATTCCCTTGTACCTGGAGATTTGAGACCCATGGGGTGGGTACCCCGCGGTATTACTTTAAAGTATCTGCATTTGCTCACCCAACCTCACCAATCCTCTCAGCCCCAAGAGTGTCCAGCCTTATGTCTCATCCAGCTGTGGGTCTAGATATGGTCAATCCAGGTTGCATCAGAGACCCTGAACGGATTTTGTAAGAATTTCTCTCTCTTTCACTGTCTTTGTTTTGTGGGTTTTTTAAAGTAATTTATGTTTAGAATCGGGCTTGGCTGCTTTTCCCTGCTGTGTTGATGCCGCTTTACACCCTCTTGATTCACTTGCAGAGAGATATCGATACATAGGTTTTCAGATTCTTACTAGTCAGATATATTCTTGTGTGGTGACTAGGGTGTGTTGAGTCCACTTCACTGAGCAGGGAGTAGGCCTTGTCTATTACATATTTGGCTTATGGAGCGGTCTCTGAGCTAATTTCAAACCCTTGTTTTATGCATCACCCCACCTCACCTTTCCCGTTAAGCAGCCATAGTGTGTCTTCTAAAGGTGTGACTCTGTTCTGTTTTGTAATTCAGTTCAAGTGTAGCGATTTTGACATTCCCTCTATAAGCGATATCGTAGGATAAGTGTCTTTTTCTGTGTGACTTATTTCACTTAGAATCATCGTACCTAAATCCACTCATCATGCTGCTAACTAGCCTTATGACATTGATTTCATGGCTGAGTGATATTCCATTGTGCCAAGTACCACCATTTGTTTATCCATTTTTCTCTTTCCTGGAATATTGAAGGTGTACCGAAGCGGAGGTTCTTGGAAACAGAGCAGCCGTAAACTTTAGGGTGCCTGTGTCTTGTTTACTTTTAGTTTTCCCAATTTATACGCCCATGAGTGGAAGTGCCCTATGCTCTCAACGCTGTGTTTATTACTTGTTTCAGGACACACCGTACTCTTCTCCAGAGGGCCCGTTGGCAATTTACATGCCGCCCATCAGCGTACCAAGGCTCCCATGTCTCCATGGCCTGTCCTGCTTTTCTGGTTTTTACACTTTGTTCAGCATGGCCCTTTTGACCGAGGGCAATCGAGACTTCTTGGTAGCGCTGATTTGCCCTTCCGGCTTGCTTGGTTGGCCAAAAAGGGCGTATGCGTTTTTTCCTGAATATATTCAGAAAAAAACGCATACGCCCTTTATGGCCAAGGACATCATTGTCAACATTTTGCCGCTTTTCATGTGCTTTAAAGGCGAGTCGTATCTACCTCCTGAAATCTGTTTCCTGCAAATCTGCCTTGCTTTCAAATCCTCTTCGTTGCCTTCCCTCAATATATTTGTGGATGAGAGTTCTCATTTATAACTCTGCACGTTTGTGAATTGCAGTGCCCCTGAGCTCCATTTGTCTCCTCGCTTTTTTGGGAGCTGGACGCAAAAGCGCAGGATTGCTTCAGGCCCTATTTTGGTTCTGGGGGCAGGCTGAGCCTGTGGTTCATTCTTCTTCCTGATGGGAAAATCGAGTGACCTATGCCTGTCCCAACACCTAGGGCTCGTCTCTCGTTGGTTCCGCGTCTTCCCGTCATCCTCAGGACAAACTGCAACCTGTAAAATCAGGAGGTTAAAGGTGCTGATTCTCCAAGTAGGGAGATGGTTAGTCAAGCGGCTGGAATGGCGAACCCAAGCACAAGCAGAGGAGAAATGAGGTGCGTTTTAGAAACCTTTCCCGATCTCATGGCATACCATCTTCTGAGTTTCCCATGCATGTTTTGATGTAGGAAGATGCCCTTGTACCTGGAGATTTGAGACCCATGTGGTGTGTTCCCCGCAGTGTTACTTTAAAGTATCTGCGTTTGCTCACCCAACCACACCAATCTTCTCAGCCCCAAGAGTGTCCAGCCTTATGTCTCATCCAGCTGTGGGTCTAGATATGGTCAATCCAGTTTGCATCATAGACACTGAACGGATTTTGTAAGAATTTCTCTCTCTTTCACTGTCTTTGTTTTGTGGGTTTTTTAAAGTAATTTATGTTTAGAATCGGGCTTGGCTGCTTTTCCCTGCTGTGTTGATGCCGCTTTACACCCTCTTGATTCACTTGCAGAGAGATATCGATACATAGGTTTTCAGATTCTTACTAGTCAGATATATTCTTGTGTGGTGATTAGGGTGTGTTGAGTCCAGTTCACTGAGCAGGGAGTAGGCCTTGTCTATTACATATTTGGCTTATGGAGCGGTCTCTGAGCTAATTTCAAACCCTTGTTTTATGCATCACCCCACCTCACCTTTCCCGTTAAGCAGCCATAGTGTGTCTTCTAAAGGTGTGACTCTGTTCTGTTTTGTAATTCAGTTCAAGTGTAGCGATTTTGACATTCCCTCTATAAGCGATATCTTAGGATTAGTGTCTTTTTCTGTGTGACTTATTTCACTTAGAATCATCGTACCTAAATCCACTCATCATGCTGCTAACTAGCCTTATGACATTGATTTCATGGCTGAGTGATATTCCATTGTGCCAAGTACCACCATTTCTTTATCCATTTTTCTCTTTCCTGGGATATTGAAGGTGTACCGAAGCGGAGGTTCTTGGAAACAGAGCAGCCGTAAACTTTAGGGTGCCTGTGTCTTGTTGATTTTTAGTTTTCCCAATTTATACGGCCATGAGTGGAAGTGCCCTATGCTCTCTACGCTGTGTTTATTACTTGTTTCAGGACACACCGTACTCTTCTCCAGAGTGCCTGTTGGCAATTTACATCCCGCCCATCAGCGTAGTAAGGCTGCCATGTCTCCATGGCCTGTCCTGCTTTTCTGGTTTTTACACTTTGTTCAGCATGGCCCTTTTTACCGAGGGCAAGCGAGACTTCTTTGTAGCGCTGATTTGCCCTTCCGGCTTGCTTGGTTGGCCAAAAAGGGCGTATGCGTTTTTTCCTGAATATATTCAGGAAAAAACGCATACGCCCTTTTTGGCCAAGGGCATCATTGTCAACGTTTTGCCGCTTTTCATGTGCTTTAAAGGCGAGTCGAATCTACCTCCTGAAATCTGTTTCCTGCAAATCTGCCTTGCTTTCAAAGCCTCTTCGTTGCCTTCCCTCAATATATTTGTGGACGAGAGTTCTCATTTATAACTCTGCACGTTTGTGAATTGCAGTGCCCCTGAGCTCCATTTGTCTCCTCGCTTTTTTGGGAACTGGCCGCAAAAGCGCAGGATTGCTTCAGGCCCTATTTTGGTTCTGGGGGGCAGGCTGAGCCTGTGGTTCATTCTTCTTCCTGATGGGAAAATGGAGTGACCTGTGCCTGTCACAACACCTAGGGCTAGTCTCTCGTTGGTTCCCCGTCTTCCCGTTCATCCTCAGGACAAATTGCAACCTGGACGAAACAGGAGGTTAAAGGTGCTGATTCTCCAAGTAGGGAGATGGTTAGTCAAGCGGCTGGAATGGCGAACCCGAGCACAAGGAGAGGAGAAATGAGGTGCGTTTTAGAAACCTTTCCCGATCTCACGGCATACCATCTTCTGGGTTTCCCATGCATGTTTTGATGTAGGAAGATTCCCTTGTACCTGGAGATTTGAGACCCATGGGGTGGGTACCCCGCGGTATTACTTTAAAGTATCTGCATTTGCTCACCCAACCTCACCAATCCTCTCAGCCCCAAGAGTGTCCAGCCTTATGTCTCATCCAGCTGTGGGTCTAGATATGGTCAATCCAGGTTGCATCAGAGACCCTGAACGGATTTTGTAAGAATTTCTCTCTCTTTCACTGTCTTTGTTTTGTGGGTTTTTTAAAGTAATGTATGTTTAGAATGGGGTTTGGCTGCTTTTCCCTGCTGTGTTTATGCCGCTTTACACCCTCTTGATTCACTTGCAGAGAGATATCAATACATAGGTTTTCAGATTCATACTAGTCAGATATATTCTTGTGCGGTGACTAGGGGTTGTTGAGTCCAGTTCACTGAGCAGGGAGTAGGCCTTGTCTATTACATATTTGGCTTATGGAGCGGTGTCTGAGCTAATTTCAAACCCTTGTTTTATGCATCACCCCACCTCACCTTTCCGGTTAAGCAGCCATAGTGTGTCTTCTAAAGTTGTGCCTCTGTTCTGTTTTGTAATTCAGTTCAAGTGTAGCGATTTTGACATTCCTTCTATAAGCGATAACTTAGGATAAGTGCCTTTTTCTGTGTGACTTATTTCACTTAGAATCATCGTACCTAAATCCACTCATCATGCTGCTAACTAGCCTTATGACATAGATTTCATGGCTGAGTGATATTCCATTGTGCCATGTACCACCATTTCTTTATCCATTTTTCTCTTTCCTGGGATATTGAAGGTGTACCGAAGCGGAGGTTCTTGGAAACAGAGCAGCCGTAAAGTTTGGGGTGCCTGTGTCTTGTTTACTTTTAGTTTTCCCAATTTATACGCCCATGAGTGGAAGTGCCCTATGCTCTCAACGCTGTGTTTATTACTTGTTTCAGGACACACCGTACTCTTCTCCAGAGGGCCCGTTGGCAATTTACATGCCGCCCATCAGCGTACCAAGGCTCCCATGTCTCCATGGCCTGTCCTGCTTTTCTGGTTTTTACACTTTGTTCAGCATGGCCCTTTTGACCGAGGGCAATCGATACTTCTTGGTAGCGCTGATTTGCCCTTCCGGCTTGCTTGGTTGGCCAAAAAGGGCGTATGCGTTTTTTCCTGAATATATTCAGAAAAAAACGCATACGCCCTTTATGGCCAAGGACATCATTGTCAACATTTTGCCGCTTTTCATGTGCTTTAAAGGCGAGTCGTATCTACCTCCTGAAATCTGTTTCCTGCAAATCTGCCTTGCTTTCAAATCCTCTTCGTTGCCTTCCCTCAATATATTTGTGGATGAGAGTTCTCATTTATAACTCTGCACGTTTGTGAATTGCAGTGCCCCTGAGCTCCATTTGTCTCCTCGCTTTTTTGGGAGCTGGACGCAAAAGCGCAGGATTGCTTCAGGCCCTATTTTGGTTCTGGGGGCAGGCTGAGCCTGTGGTTCATTCTTCTTCCTGATGGGAAAATCGAGTGACCTATGCCTGTCCCAACACCTAGGGCTCGTCTCTCGTTGGTTCCGCGTCTTCCCGTCATCCTCAGGACAAACTGCAACCTGTAAAATCAGGAGGTTAAAGGTGCTGATTCTCCAAGTAGGGAGATGGTTAGTCAAGCGGCTGGAATGGCGAACCCAAGCACAAGGAGAGGAGAAATGAGGTGCGTTTTAGAAACCTTTCCCGATCTCATGGCATACCATCTTCTGAGTTTCCCATGCATGTTTTGATGTAGGAAGATGCCCTTGTACCTGGAGATTTGAGACCCATGTGGTGTGTTCCCCGCAGTGTTACTTTAAAGTATCTGCGTTTGCTCACCCAACCACACCAATCTTCTCAGCCCCAAGAGTGTCCAGCCTTATGTCTCATCCAGCTGTGGGTCTAGATATGGTCAATCCAGTTTGCATCATAGACACTGAACGGATTTTGTAAGAATTTCTCTCTCTTTCACTGTCTTTGTTTTGTGGGTTTTTTAAAGTAATTTATGTTTAGAATCGGGCTTGGCTGCTTTTCCCTGCTGTGTTGATGCCGCTTTACACCCTCTTGATTCACTTGCAGAGAGATATCGATACATAGGTTTTCAGATTCTTACTAGTCAGATATATTCTTGTGTGGTGATTAGGGTGTGTTGAGTCCAGTTCACTGAGCAGGGAGTAGGCCTTGTCTATTACATATTTGGCTTATGGAGCGGTCTCTGAGCTAATTTCAAACCCTTGTTTTATGCATCACCCCACCTCACCTTTCCCGTTAAGCAGCCATAGTGTGTCTTCTAAAGGTGTGACTCTGTTCTGTTTTGTAATTCAGTTCAAGTGTAGCGATTTTGACATTCCCTCTATAAGCGATATCTTAGGATTAGTGTCTTTTTCTGTGTGACTTATTTCACTTAGAATCATCGTACCTAAATCCACTCATCATGCTGCTAACTAGCCTTATGACATTGATTTCATGGCTGAGTGATATTCCATTGTGCCAAGTACCACCATTTCTTTATCCATTTTTCTCTTTCCTGGGATATTGAAGGTGTACCGAAGCGGAGGTTCTTGGAAACAGAGCAGCCGTAAACTTTAGGGTGCCTGTGTCTTGTTGATTTTTAGTTTTCCCAATTTATACGGCCATGAGTGGAAGTGCCCTATGCTCTCTACGCTGTGTTTATTACTTGTTTCAGGACACACCGTACTCTTCTCCAGAGTGCCTGTTGGCAATTTACATCCCGCCCATCAGCGTAGCAACGCTCCCATGTCTCCATGGCCTGTCCTGCTTTTCTGGTTTTTACTGTTTGTTCAGCATGGCCCTTTTGACCGAGGGCAAGCGATACTTCTTTGTAGCGCTGATTTGCCCTTCCGGCTTGCTTGGTTGGCCAAAAAGGGCGTATGCGTTTTTTCCTGAATATATTCAGGAAAAAACGCATACGCCCTTTTTGGCCAAGGGCATCACTTTCAACGTTTTGCCGCTTTTCATGTGCTTTAAAGCCGAGTCGAATCTCCCTCCTCAAATCTGTTTCCTGCAAATCTGCCTTGCTTTCAAATCCTCTTCGTTGCCTTCCCTCAATATATTTGTGGACGAGAGTTCTCATTTATAACTCTGCACGTTTGTGAATTGCAGTGCCCCTGAGCTCCATTTGTCTCCTCGCATTTTTGGGAGCTGGCCGCAAAAGCGCAGGATTGCTTCAGGCCCTATTTTGGTTCTGGGGGGCAGGCTGAGCCTGTGGTTCATTCTTCTTCCTGATGGGAAAATGGAGTGACCTATGCCTGTCCCAACACCTAGGGGTCGTCTCTCGTTGTTTCCGCATCTTCCCGTTCATCCTCAGGACAAATTGCAACCTGTACAATCAGGAGGTTAAAGGTGCTGATTCTCCAAGTAGGGAGATGGTTAGTCAAGCTGCTGGAATGGCGAACCCGAGCACAAGGAGAGGAGAAATGAGGTGCGTTTTAGAAACCTTTCCCGATCTCACGGCATACCATCTTCTGGGTTTCCCATGCATGTTTTGATGTAGGAAGATTCCCTTGTACCTGGAGATTTGAGACCCATGGGGTGGGTACCCCGCGGTATTACTTTAAAGTATCTGCGTTTGCTCACCCAACCTCACCAATCCTCTCAGCCCCAAGAGTGTCCAGCCTTATGTCTCATCCAGCTGTGGGTCTAGATATGGTCAATCCAGGTTGCATCAGAGACCCTGAACGGATTTTGTAAGAATTTCTCTGTCTTTCACTGTCTTTGCTTTGTGGGTTTTTTAAAATAATGTATGTTTAGAATGGGGTTTGGCTGCTTTTCCCTGCTGTGTTGATGCTGCTTTACACCCTCTTGATTCACTTGCAGAGAGATATCGATACATAGGTTTTCAGATTCTTACTAGTCAGATATATTCTTGTGTGGTGACTAGGGTGTGTTGAGTCCAGTTCACTGAACAGGGAGTAGGCCTTGTCTATTACATATTTGGCTTATGGAGCGGTGTCTGAGCTAATTTCAAACCCTTGTTTTGTGCATCACCCCACCTCACCTTTCCGGTTAAGCAGCCATAGTGTGTCTTTTAAAGGTGTGACTCTGTTCTGTTTTGTAATTCAGTTCAAGTGTAGCGATTTTGACATTCCCTCTATAAGCGATATCTTAGGATAAGTGTCTTTTTCTGTGTGACTTATTTTACTTAGAATCATCGTACCTAAATCCACTCATTATGCTGCTAACTAGCCTTATGACATTGATTTCATGGCTGAGTGATATTCCATTGTGCAATGTACCACCATTTCTTTATCCATTTTTCTCTTTCCTGGGATATTGAAGGTGTACCGAAGCGGAGGTTCTTGGAAACAGAGCAGCCGTAAAGTTTGGGGTGCCTGTGTCTTGTTTACTTTTAGTTTTCCCAATTTATACGCCCATGAGTGGAAGTGCCCTATGCTCTCAACGCTGTGTTTATTACTTGTTTCAGGACACACCGTACTCTTCTCCAGAGGGCCTGTTGGCAATTTACATCCCGCCCATCAGCGTACCAAGGCTCCCATGTCTCCATGGCCTGTCCTGCTTTTCTGGTTTTTACACTTGGTTCAGCATGGCCCTTTTGACCGAGGGCAAGTGAGACTTCTTTGTAGCGCTGATTTGCCCTTCCGGCTTGCTTGGTTGGCCAAAAAGGGCGTATGCGTTTTTTCCTGAATATATTCAGGAAAAAATGCATACGCCCTTTTTGGCCAAGGGCATCATTGTCAACGTTTTGCCGCTTTTCATGAGCTTTTAAGGCGAGTCGAATCTACCTCCTGAAATCTGTTTCCTGCAAATCTGCCTTGCTTTCAAATCCTCTTCGTTGCCTTCCCTCAATATATTTGTGGACGAGAGTTCTCATTTATAACTCTGCACGTTTGTGAATTGCAGTGCCCCTGAGCTCCATTTGTCTCCTCGCTTTTTTGGGAGCTGGCCGCAAAAGCGCAGGATTGCTTCAGGCCCTATTTTGGTTCTGGGGGGCAGGCTGAGCCTGTGGTTCATTCTTCTTCCTGATGGGAAAATGGAGTGACCTGTGCCTGTCCCAACACCTAGGGCTAGTCTCTCGTTGGTTCCCCATCTTCCCGTTCATCCTCAGGACAAATTGCAACCTGGACGAAACAGGAGGTTAAAGGTGCTGATTCTCCAAGTAGGGAGATGGTTAGTCAAGCGGCTGGAATGGCGAACCCGAGCACAAGGAGAGGAGAAATGAGGTGCGTTTTAGAAACCTTTCCCGATCTCACGGCATACCATCTTCTGGGTTTCCCATGCATGTTTTGATGTAGGAAGATTCCCTTGTACCTGGAGATTTGAGACCCATGGGGTGGGTACCCCGCGGTATTACTTTAAAGTATCTGCATTTGCTCACCCAACCTCACCAATCCTCTCAGCCCCAAGAGTGTCCAGCCTTATGTCTCATCCAGCTGTGGGTCTAGATATGGTCAATCCAGGTTGCATCAGAGACCCTGAACGGATTTTGTAAGAATTTCTATCTCTTTCACTGTCTTTGCTTTGTGGGTTTTTTAAAGTAATGCATGTTTAGAATGGGGTTTGGCTGCTTTTCCCTGCTGTGTTTATGCCGCTTTACACCCTCTTGATTCACTTGCAGAGAGATATCAATACATAGGTTTTCAGATTCATACTAGTCAGATATATTCTTGTGCGGTGACTAGGGGGTGTTGAGTCCAGTTCACTGAGCAGGGAGTAGGCCTTTTCTATTACATATTTGGCTTATGGAGCGGTGTCTGAGCTAATTTCAAACCCTTGTTTTATGCATCACCCCACCACACCTTTCCGGTTAAGCAGCCATAGTGTGTCTTCTAAAGTTGTGCCTCTGTTCTGTTTTGTAATTCAGTTCAAGTGTAGCGATTTTGACATTCCCTCTATAAGCGATATCTTAGGATAAGTGTCTTTTTCTGTGTGACTTATTTCACTTAGAATCATCGTACCTAAATCCACTCATCATGCTGCTAACTAGCCTTATGACATTGATTTCATGGCTGAGTGATATTCCATTGTGCCAAGTACCACCATTTGTTTATCCATTTTTCTCTTTCCTGGAATATTGAAGGTGTACCGAAGCGGAGGTTCTTGGAAACAGAGCAGCCGTAAACTTTAGGGTGCCTGTGTCTTGTTGATTTTTAGTTTTCCCAATTTATACGCCCATGAGTGGAAGTGCCCTATGCTCTCTACGCTGTGTTTATTACTTGTTTCAGGACACACCGTACTCTTCTCCAGAGTGCCTGTTGGCAATTTACATCCCGCCCATCAGCGTAGCAAGGCTCCCATGTCTCCATGGCCTGTCCTGCTTTTCTGGTTTTTACACTTGGTTCAGCATGGCCCTTTTGACCGAGGGCAAGCGAGACTTCTTTGTAGCGCTGATTTGCCCTTCCGGCTTGCTTGGTTGGCCAAAAAGGGCGTATGCGTTTTTTCCTGAATATATTCAGGAAAAAACGCATACGCCCTTTTTGCCAAGGGCATCATTGTCAACGTTTTGCCGCTTTTCATGTGCTTTAAAGGCGAGTCGAATCTACCTCCTGAAATCTGTTTCCTGCAAATCTGCCTTGCTTTCAAATCCTCTTCGTTGCCTTCCCTCAATATATTTGTGGACGAGAGTTCTCATTTATAACTCTGCACGTTTGTGAATTGCAGTGCCCCTGAGCTCCATTTGTCTCCTCGCTTTTTTGGGAGCTGGCCGCAAAAGCGCAGGATTGCTTCAGGCCCTATTTTGGTTCTGGGGGGCAGGCTGAGCCTGTGGTTCATTCTTCTTCCTGATGGGAAAATGGAGTGACCTGTGCCTGTCCCAACACCTAGGGCTAGTCTCTCGTTGGTTCCCCGTCTTCCCGTTCATCCTCAGGACAAATTGCAACCTGGACGAAACAGGAGGTTAAAGGTGCTGATTCTCCAAGTAGGGAGATGGTTAGTCAAGCGACTGGAATGGCGAAGCCGAGCACAAGGAGAGGAGAAATGAGGTGCGTTTTAGAAACCTTTCCCGATCACACGGCATACCATCTTCTGGGTTTCCCATGCATGTTTTGATGTAGGAAGATTCCCTTGTACCTGGAGATTTGAGACCCATGGGGTGGGTACCCCGCGGTATTACTTTAAAGTATCTGCATTTGCTCACCCAACCTCACCAATCCTCTCAGCCCCAAGAGTGTCCAGCCTTATGTCTCATCCAGCTGTGGGTCTAGATATGGTCAATCCAGGTTGCATCAGAGACCCTGAACGGATTTTGTAAGAATTTCTCTCTCTTTCACTGTCTTTGTTTTGTGGGTTTTTTAAAGTAATGTATGTTTAGAATGGGGTTTGGCTGCTTTTCCCTGCTGTGTTTATGCCGCTTTACACCCTCTTGATTCACTTGCAGAGAGATATCAATACATAGGTTTTCAGATTCATACTAGTCAGATATATTCTTGTGCGGTGACTAGGGGGTGTTGAGTCCAGTTCACTGAGCAGGGAGTAGGCCTTGTCTATTACATATTTGGCTTATGGAGCGGTCTCTGAGCTAATTTCAAACCCTTGTTTTATGAATCACCCCACCTCAACTTTCCGGTTAAGCAGCCATAGTTTGTCTTCTAAAGGTGTGCCTGTGTTCTGTTTTGTAATTCAGTTCAAGTGTAGCGATTTTGACATTCCTTCTATAAGCGATAACTTAGGATAAGTGCCTTTTTCTGTGTGACTTATTTCACTTAGAATCATCGTACCTAAATCCACTCATCATGCTGCTAACTAGCCTTATGACATTGATTTCATGGCTGAGTGATATTCCATTGTGCCATGTACCACCATTTCTTTATCCATTTTTCTCTTTCCTGGGATATTGAAGGTGTACCGAAGCGGAGGTTCTTGGAAACAGAGCAGCCGTAAAGTTTGGGGTGCCTGTGTCTTGTTTACTTTTAGTTTTCCCAATTTATACGCCCATGAGTGGAAGTGCCCTATGCTCTCAACGCTGTGTTTATTACTTGTTTCAGGACACACCGTACTCTTCTCCAGAGGGCCTGTTGGCAATTTACATCCCGCCCATCAGCGTACCAAGGCTCCCATGTCTCCATGGCCTGTCCTGCTTTTCTGGTTTTTACACTTGGTTCAGCATGGCCCTTTTGACCGAGGGCAAGTGAGACTTCTTTGTAGCGCTGATTTGCCCTTCCGGCTTGCTTGGTTGGCCAAGAAGGGCGTATGCGTTTTTTCCTGAATATATTCAGGAAAAAACGCATACGCCCTTTTTGGCCAAGGGCATCATTGTCAACGTTTTGCCGCTTTTCACGTGCTTTAAAGGCGAGTCGAATCTACCTCCTGAAATCTGTTTCCTGCAAATCTGCCTTGCTTTCAAATCCTCTTCGTTGCCTTCCCTCAATATATTTGTGGACGAGAGTTCTCATTTATAACTCTGCACGTTTGTGAATTGCAGTGCCCCTGAGCTCCATTTGTCTCCTCGCTTTTTTGGGAGCTGGCCGCAAAAGCGCAGGATTGCTTCAGGCCCTATTTTGGTTCTGGGGGGCAGGCTGAGCCTGTGGTTCATTCTTCTTCCTGATGGGAAAATGGAGTGACCTGTGCCTGTCCCAACACCTAGGGCTAGTCTCTCGTTGGTTCCCCGTCTTCCCGTTCATCCTCAGGACAAATTGCAACCTGGACGAAACAGGAGGTTAAAGGTGCTGATTCTCCAAGTAGGGAGATGGTTAGTCAAGCGGCTGGAATGGCGAACCCGAGCACAAGGAGAGGAGAAATGAGGTGCGTTTTAGAAACCTTTCCCGATCTCACGGCATACCATCTTCTGGGTTTCCCATGCATGTTTTGATGTAGGAAGATTCCCTTGTACCTGGAGATTTGAGACCCATGGGGTGGGTACCCCGCGGTATTACTTTAAAGTATCTGCATTTGCTCACCCAACCTCACCAGTCCTCTCAGCCCCAAGAGTGTCCAGCCTTATGTCTCATCCAGCTGTGGGTCTAGATATGGTCAATCCAGGTTGCATCAGAGACCCTGAACGGATTTTGTAAGAATTTCTCTCTCTTTCACTGTCTTTGTTTTGTGGGTTTTTTAAAGTAATGTATGTTTAGAATGGGGTTTGGCTGCTTTTCCCTGCTGTGTTGATGCCGCTTTACACCCTCTTGATTCACTTGCAGAGAGATATCGATACATAGGTTTTCAGATTCTTACTAGTCAGATATATTCTTGTGTGGTGACTAGGGTGTGTTGAGTCCACTTCACTGAGCAGGGAGTAGGCCTTGTCTATTACATATTTGGCTTATGGAGCGGTGTCTGAGCTAATTTCAAACCCTTGTTTTATGCATCACCCCACCTCACCTTTCCCGTTAAGCAGCCATAGTGTGTCTTCTAAAGTTGTGACTCTGTTCTGTTTTGTAATTCAGTTCAAGTGTAGCGATTTTGACTTTCCCTCTATAAGCGATATCTTAGGATAAGTGTCTTTTTCTGTGTGACTTATTTCACTTAGAATCATCGTACCTAAATCCACTCATCATGCTGCTAACTAGCCTTATGACATTGATTTCATGGTTGAGTGATATTCCATTGTGCCAAGTACCACCATTTCTTTATCCATTTTTCTCTTTCCTGGGATATTGAAGGTGTACCGAAGTGGAGGTTCTTGGAAACAGAGCAGCCGTAAAGTTTGGGCTGCCTGTGTCTTGTTGATTTTTAGTTTTCCCAATTTATACGCCCATGAGTGGAAGTGCCCTATGCTCTCTACGCTGTGTTTATTACTTGTTTCAGGACACACCGTACTCTTCTCCAGAGTGCCTGTTGGCAATTTACATCCCGCCCATCAGCGTAGCAAGGCTCCCATGTCTCCATGGCCTGTCCTGCTTTTCTGGTTTTTACAATTTGTTCAGCATGGCCCTTTTGACCGAGGGCAAGCGAGACTTCTTTGTAGCGCTGATTTGCCCTTCCGGCTTGCTTGGTTGGCCAAAAAGGGCGTATGCGTTTTTTCCTGAATATATTCAGGAAAAAAAGCATACGCCCTTTTTGGCCAAGGGCATCATTGTCAACGTTTTGCCGCTTTTCATGTGCTTTAAAGGCGAGTCGAATCTACCTCCTGAAATCTGTTTCCTGCAAATCTGCCTTGCTTTCAAATCCTCTTCGTTGCCTTCCCTCAATATATTTGTGGACGAGAGTTCTCATTTATAACTCTGCACGTTTGTGAATTGCAGTGCCCCTGAGCTCCATTTGTCTCCTCGCATTTTTGGGAGCTGGCCGCAAAAGCGCAGGATTGCTTCAGGCCCTATTTTGGTTCTGGGGGGCAGGCTGAGCCTGTGGTTCATTCTTCTTCCTGATGGGAAAATGGAGTGACCTATGCCTGTCCCAACACCTAGGGCTCGTCTCTCGTTGGTTCCGCGTCTTCCCGTTCATCCTCAAGACAAATTGCAACCTGTACAATCAGGAGGTTAAAGGTGCTGATTCTCCAAGTAGGCAGATGGTTAGTCAAGCGGCTGGAATGGCGAACCCGAGCACAAGGAGGGGAGAAATGAGGTGCGTTTTAGAAACCTTTCCCGATCTCATGGCATACCATCTTCTGGGTTTCCCATGCATGTTTTGATGTAGGAAGATGCCCTTGTACCTGGAGATTTGAGACCCATGGGGTGTGTTCCCCGCAGTGTTACTTTAAAGTATCTGCGTTTGCTCACCCAACCTCACCAATCCTCTCAGCCCCAAGAGTGTCCAGCCTTATGTCTCATCCCGCTGTGGGTCTAGATATGGTCAATCCAGGTTGCATCAGAGACGCTGAACGGATTTTGTAAGAATTTCTCTCTCTTTCACTGTCTTTGTTTTGTGGGTTTTTTAAAGTACTTTACGTTTAGAATGGGGCTTGGCTGCTTTTCCATGCTGTGTTTATGCCGCTTTACACCCTCTTGATTCACTTGCAGAGAGATATCGATACATAGATTTTCAGAATCTTACTAGTCAGATATATTCTTGTGTGGTGACTAGGGTGTGTTGAGTCCAGTTCACTGAGCAGGGAGTAGGCCTTGTCTATTACTTATTTGGCTTATGGAGCGGTCTCTGAGCTAATTTCAAACCCTTGTTTTATGCATCACCCCACCTCACCTTTCCCGTTAAGCAGCCATAGTGTGTCTTCTAAAGGTGTGACTCTGTTCTGTTTTGTAATTCAGTTCAAGTGTAGCGATTTTGACATTCCCTCTATAAGCGATATCTTAGGATTAGTGTCTTTTTCTGTGTGACTTATTTCACTTAGAATCATCGTACCTAAATCCACTCATCATGCTGCTAACTAGCCTTATGACATTGATTTCATGGCTGAGTGATATTCCATTGTGCCAAGTACCACCATTTCTTTATCCATTTTTCTCTTTCCTGGAATATTGAAGGTGTACCGAAGCGGAGGTTCTTGGAAACAGAGCAGCCGTAAACTTTAGGGTGCCTGTGTCTTGTTGATTTTTAGTTTTCCCAATTTATGCGCCCATGAGTGGAAGTGCCCTATGCTCTCTACGCTGTGTTTATTACTTGTTTCAGGACACACCGTACTCTTCTCCAGAGTGCCTGTTGGCAATTTACATCCCGCCATCAGCGTAGCAAGGCTCCCATGTCTCCATGGCCTGTCCTGCTTTTCTGGTTTTTACCATTTGTTCAGCATGGCCTTTTTGACCGAGGGCAAAAGAGACTTCTTTGTAGCGCTGATTTGCCCTTCCGGCTTGCTTGGTTGGCCTAAAAGGGCGTATGCGTTTTTTCCTGAATATATTCAGGAAATAACGTATACGCCCTTTTTGGCCAAGGGCATCATTGTCAACGTTTTGCCGCTTTTCATGTGCTTTAAAGGCGAGTCGAATCTACCTCCTGAAATCTGTTTCCTGCAAATCTGCCTTGCTTTCAAATCCTCTTCGTTGCCTTCCCTCAATATATTTGTGGACGAGAGTTCTCATTTATAACTCTGCACGTTTGTGAATTGCAGTGCCCCTGAGCTCCATTTGTCTCCTCGCTTTTTTGGGAGCTGGCCGCAAAAGCGCAGGATTGCTTCAGGCCCTATTTTGGTTCTGGGGGGCAGGCTGAGCCTGTGGTTCATTCTTCTTCCTGATGGGAAAATGGAGTGACCTGTGCCTGTCCCAACACCTAGGGCTAGTCTCTCGTTGGTTCCCCGTCTTTCCGTTCATCCTCAGGACAAATTGCAACCTGTACAATCAGGAGGTTAAAGGTGCTGATTCTCCAAGTAGGGAGATGGTTAGTCAAGCGGCTGGAATGGCGAACCCGAGCACAAGGAGAGGAGAAATGAGGTGCGTTTTAGAAACCTTTCCCGATCTCATGGCATACCATCTTCTGGGTTTCCCATGCATGTTTTGATGTAGGAAGATGCCCTTGTACCTGGAGATTTGAGACCCATGGGGTGTGTTCCCCGCAGTGTTACTTTAAAGTATCTGCGTTTGCTCACCCAACCTCACCAATCCTCTCAGCCCCAAGAGTGTCCAGCCTTATGTCTCATCCAGCTGTGGGTCTAGATATGGTCAATCCAGGTTGCATCATAGACCCTGAACGGATTTTGTAAGAATTTCTCTCTCTTTCACTGTCTTTGTTTTGTGGGTTTTTTAAAGTAATTTATGTTTAGAATCGGGCTTGGCTGCTTTTCCCTTCTGTGTTGATGCCGCTTTACACCCTCTTGATTCACTTGCAGAGAGATATCGATACATAGGTTTTCAGATTCTTACTAGTCAGATATATTCTTGTGTGGTGACTAGGGTGTGTTGAGTCCAGTTCACTGAGCAGGGAGTAGGCCTTGTCTATTACATATTTGGCTTATGGAACGGTCTCTGAGCTAATTTCAAACCCTTGTTTTATACATCACCCCACCTCACCTTTCCCGTTAAGCAGCCATAGTGTGTCTTCTAAAGGTGTGACTCTGTTCTGTTTTGTAATTCAGTTCAAGTGTAGCGATTTTGACATTCCCTCTATAAGCGATATCTTAGGATAAGTCTCTTTTTCTGTGTGACTTATTTCACTTAGAATCATCGTACCTAAATCCACTCATCATGCTGCTTACTAGACTTATGACATTGATTTCATGGCTGAGTGATATTCCATTGTGCCAAGTACCACCATTTCTTTATCCATTTTTCTCTTTCCTGGGATATTGAAGGTGTACCGAAGCGGAGGTGCTTGGCAACAGAGCAGCCGTAAAGTTTGGGGTGCCTGTGTCTTGTTGATTTTTACTTTTCCCAATTTATACGCCCATGAGTGGAAGTGCCCTCTGCTCTCTACGCTGTGTTTATTACTTGTTTCAGGACACACCGTACTCTTCTCCAGAGTGCCTGTTGGCAATTTACATCCCGCCCATCAGCGTAGCAACGCTCCCATGTCTCCATGGCCTGTCCTGCTTTTCTGGGTTTTACAGTTTGTTCAGCATGGCCCTTTTGACCGAGGGCAAGCGAGACTTCTTTGTAGCGCTGATTTGCCCTTCCGGCTTGCTTGGTTGGCCAAAAAGGGCGTATGCGTTTTTTCCTGAATACATTCAGGAAAAAACGCATACGCCCTTTTTGGCCAAGGGCATCATTGTCAACGTTTTGCCGCTTTTCATGTGCTTTAAAGGCGAGTCGAATCTCCCTCCTGAAATCTGTTTCCTGCAAATCTGCCTTGCTTTCAAATCCTCTTCGTTGCCTTCCCTCAATATATTTGTGGACGAGAGTTCTCATTTATAACTCTGCACGTTTGTGAATTGCAGTGCCCCTGAGCTCCATTTGTCTCCTCGCATTTTTGGGAGCTGGCCGCAAAAGCGCAGGATTGCTTCAGGCCCTATTTTGGTTCTGGGGGGCAGGCTGAGCCTGTGGTTCATTCTTCTTCCTGATGGGAAAATGGAGTGACCTATGCCTGTCCCAACACCTAGGGGTCGTCTCTCGTTGTTTCCGCATCTTCCCGTTCATCCTCAGGACAAATTGCAACCTCTACAATCAGGAGGTTAAAGGTGCTGATTCTCCAAGTAGGGAGATGGTTAGTCAAGCTGCTGGAATGGCGAACCCGAGCACAAGGAGAGGAGAAATGAGGTGCGTTTTAGAAACCTTTCCCGATCTAACGGCATACCATCTTCTGGGTTTCCCATGCATGTTTTGATGTAGGAAGATTCCCTTGTACCTGGAGATTTGAGACCCATGGGGTGGGTACTCCGCGGTATTACTTTAAAGTATCTGCGTTTGCTCACCCAACCTCACCAATCCTCTCAGCCCCAAGAGTGTCCAGCCTTATGTCTCATCCAGCTGTGGGTCTAGATATGGTCAATCCAGGTTGCATCAGAGACCCTGAACGGATTTTGTAAGAATTTCTCTCTCTTTCACTGTCTTTGCTTTGTGGGTTTTTTAAAGTAATGTATGTTTAGAATGGGGTTTGGCTGCTTTTCCCTGGTGTGTTTATGCCGCTTTAAACCCTCTTGATTCACTTGCAGAGAGATATCAATACATAGTTTTTCAGATTCATACTAGTCAGATATATTCTTGTGCGGTGACTAGGGGGTGTTGAGTCCAGTTCACTGAGCACGGAGTAGGCCTTGTCTATTACATATTTGGCTTATGGAGCAGTGTCTGAGCTAATTTCAAACCCTTGTTTTATGCATCACCCCACCTCACCTTTCCGGTTAAGCAGCCATAGTGCGTCTTCTAAAGGTGTGCCTCTGTTCTGTTTTGTAATTCAGTTCAAGTGTAGCGATTTTGACATTCCCTCTATAAGCGATATCTTAGGATAAGTGCCTTTTTCTGTGTGACTTATTTCACTTAGAATCATCGTACCTAAATCCACTCATCATGCTGCTAACTAGCCTTATGACATTGATTTCATGGCTGAGTGATATTCCATTGTGCCAAATACCACTATTTCTTTATCCATTTTTTTCTTTCCTGGGATATTGAAGGTGTACCGAAGCGGAAGTTCTTGGCAGCAGAGCAGCCGTAAAGTTTGGGGTGCCTGTGTCTTGTTGATTTTTAGTTTTCCCAATTTATACGCCCATGAGTGGAAGTGCCCTATGCTCTCTAAGCTGTGTTTATTACTTGTTTCAGGACACACCGTACTCCTCTCCAGAGTGCCTGTTGGCAATTTATATCCCACCCATCAGCGTAGCAAGGCTCCCATGTCTCCATGGCCTGTCCTGCTTTTCTGGTTTTTACAGTTTGTTCAGCATGGCCCTTTTGACCGAGGGCAAGCGAGACTTCTTTGTAGCGCTGATTTGCCCTTCCGGCTTGCTTGGTTGGCCAAAAAGGGCGTATGCGTTTTTTCCTGAATATATTCAGGAAAAAACGCATACGCCCTTTTTGGCCAAGGGCATCATTGTCAACGTTTTGCCGCTTTTCATGTGCTTTAAAGGCGAGTCGATTCTACCTCCTGAAATCTGTTTCCTGCAAATCTGCCTTGCTTTCAAATCCTCTTCGTTGCCTTCCCTCAATATATTTGTGGACGAGAGTTCTCATTTATAACTCTGTACGTTTGTGAATTGCAGTGCCCCTGAGCTCCATTTGTCTCCTCGCTTTTTTGGGAGCTGGCCTCAAAAGCGCAGGATTGCTTCAGGCCCTATTTTGGTTCTGGGGGGCAGGCTGAGCCTGTGGTTCATTCTTCTTCCTGATGGGAAAATGGAGTCACCTGTGCCTGTCCCAACACCTAGGGCTAGTCTCTCGTTGGTTGCTCGTCTTCCCGTTCATCCTCAGGACAAATTGCAACCTGGACGAAACAGGAGGTTAAAGGTGCTGATTCTCCAAGTAGGGAGATGGTTAGTCAAGCGGCTGGAATGGCGAACCCGAGCACAAGGAGAGGAGAAATGAGGTGCGTTTTAGAAACCTTTCCCGATCTCACGGCATACCATCATCTGGGTTTCCCATGCATGTTTTGATGTAGGAAGATTCCCTTGTTCCTGGAGATTTGAGACCCATGCGGTGGGTACCCCGCGGTATTACTTTAAAGTATCTGCATTTGCTCAGCCAACCTCACCAATCCTCTCAGCCCCAAGAGTGTCCAGCCTTATGTCTCATCCAGCTGTGGGTCTAGATATGGTCAATCCAGGTTGCATCAGAGACACTGAACGGATTTTGTAAGAATTTCTCTCTCTTTCACTGTCTTTGTTTTGTGGGTTTTTTAAAGTAATTTATGTTTAGAATCGGGCTTGGCTGCTTTTCCCTGCTGTGTTGATGCCGCTTTACACCCTCTTGATTCACTTGCAGAGAGATATCGATACATAGGTTTTCAGATTCTTACTAGTCATATATATTCTTGTGTGGTGACTAGGGTGTGTTGAGTCCAGTTCACTGAGCAGGGAGTAGGCCTTGTCTATTACATATTTGGCTTATGGAGCGGTCTCTGAGCTAATTTCAAACCCTTGTTTTGTGCATCACCCCACCTCACCTTTCCAGTTAAGCAGCCATAGTGTGTCTTTTAAAGGTGTGACTCTGTTCTGTTTTGTAATTCAGTTCAAGTGTAGCGATTTTGACATTCCCTCTATAAGCGATACCTTAGGAAAAGTGTCTTTTTCTGTGTGACTTATTTTACTTAGAATCATCGTACCTAAATCCACTCATTATGCTGCTAACTAGCCTTATGACATTGATTTCATCGCTGAGTGATATTCCATTGTGCCAAGTACCACCATTTCTTTATCCATTTTTCTCTTTCCTGGGATATTGAAGGTGTACCAAAGCGGAGGTTCTTGGAAACAGAGCAGCCATAAACTTTAGGGTGCTTGTGTCTTGTTGATTTTAGTTTTCCCAATTTATACACCCATGAGTGGAAGTGCCCTATGCTCTCTACGCTGTGTTTATTACTTGTTTCAGGACACACCGTACTCTTCTCCAGAGTGCCTGTTGGCAATTTACATCACGCCCATCAGCGTAGCAAGGCTCCCATGTCTCCATGGCCTGTCCTGCTTTTCTGGTTTTTACAATTTGTTCAGCATGGCCCTTTTGATCGAGGGCAAGGGAGACTTCTTTGTAGCGCTGATTTGCCCTTCCGGCTTGCTTGGTTGGCCAAAAAGGGCGTATGCGTTTTTTCCTGAATATATTCAGGAAAAAACGCATACGCCCTTTTTGGCCAAGGGCATCATTGTCAACGTTTTGCCGCTTTTCATGTGCTTTAAAGGCGAGTCGAATCTACCTCCTGAAATCTGTTTCCTGCAAATCTGCCTTGCTTTCAAATCCTCTTCGTTGCCTTCCCTCAATATATTTGTGGACGAGAGTTCTCATTTATAACTCTGCACGTTTGTGAATTGCAGTGCCCCTGAGCTCCATTTGTCTACTCGCATTTTTGGGAGCTGGCCGCAAAAGCGGAGGATTGCTTCAGGCCCTATTTTGGTTCTGGGGTGCAGGCTGAGCCTGTGGTTCATTCTTCTTCCTGATGGGAAAATGGAGTGACCTGTGCCTGTCACAACACCTAGGGCTAGTCTCTCGTTGGTTCCCCGTCTTCCCGTTCATCCTCAGGACAAATTGCAACCTGGACGAAACAGGAGGTTAAAGGTGCTGATTCTCCAAGTAGGGAGATGGTTAGTCAAGTGGCTGGAATGGCGAACCCGAGCACAAGGAGAGGAGAAATGAGGTGCGTTTTAGAAACCTTTCCCAATCTCACGGCATACCATCTTCTGGGTTTCCCATGCATGTTTTGATGTAGGAAGATTCCCTTGTACCTGGAGATTTGAGACCCATGGGGTGGGTACCCCGCGGTATTACTTTAAAGTATCTGCATTTGCTCACCCAACCTCACCAATCCTCTCAGCCCCAAGAGTGTCCAGCCTTATGTCTCATCCAGCTGTGGGTCTAGATATGGTCAATCCAGGTTGCATCATAGACCCTGAACGGATTTTGTAAGAATTTCTCTCTCTTTCACTGTCTTTGTTTTGTGGGTTTTTTAAAGTAATGTATGTTTAGAATCGGGCTTGGCTGCTTTTCCCTGGTGTGTTGATGCCGCTTTACACCCTCTTGATTCACTTGCAGAGAGATATCGATACATAGGTTTTCAGATTCTTACTAGTCAGATATATTCTTGTGTGGTGACTAGGGTGTGTTGAGTCCAGTTCACTGAGCAGGGAGTAGGCCTTGTCTATTACATATTTGGCTTATGGAGCGTTCTCTGAGCTAATTTCAAACCCTTGTTTTATGCATCACCCCACCTCACCTTTCCCGTTAAGCAGCCATAGTGTGTCTTCTAAAGGTGTGATTCTGTTCTGTTTTGTAATTCAGTTCAAGTGTAGCGATTTTGACATTCCCTCTATAAGCGATATCTTAGGATAAGTGTCTTTTTCTGTGTGACTTATTTCACTTAGAATCATCGTACCTAAATCCACTCATCATGCTGCTAACTAGCCTTATGACATTGATTTCATGGCTGAGTGATATTCCATTGTGCCAAGTACCACCATTTCTTTATCCATTTTTCTCTTTCCTGGAATATTGAAGGTGTACCGAAGCGGAGGTTCTTGGAAACAGAGCAGCCGTAAACTTTAGGGTGCCTGTGTCTTGTTGATTTTTAGTTTTCCCAATTTATACGCCCATGAGTGGAAGTGCCCTATGCTCTCTACGCTGTGTTTATTACTTGTTTCAGGACACACCGTACTCTTCTCCAGAGTGCCTGTTGGCAATTTACATCCCGCCCATCAGCGTAGCAAGGCTCCCATGTCTCCATGGCCTGTCCTGCTTTTCTGGTTTTTACACTTGGTTCAGCATGGCCCTTTTGACCGAGGGCAAGCGAGACTTCTTTGTAGCGCTGATTTGCCCTTCCGGCTTGCTTGGTTGGCCAAAAAGGGCGTATGCGTTTTTTCCTGAATATATTCAGGAAAAAACGCATACGCCCTTTTTGCCAAGGGCATCATTGTCAACGTTTTGCCGCTTTTCATGTGCTTTAAAGGCGAGTCGAATCTACCTCCTGAAATCTGTTTCCTGCAAATCTGCCTTGCTTTCAAATCCTCTTCGTTGCCTTCCCTCAATATATTTGTGGACGAGAGTTCTCATTTATAACTCTGCACGTTTGTGAATTGCAGTGCCCCTGAGCTCCATTTGTCTCCTCGCTTTTTTGGGAGCTGGCCGCAAAAGCGCAGGATTGCTTCAGGCCCTATTTTGGTTCTGGGGGGCAGGCTGAGCCTGTGGTTCATTCTTCTTCCTGATGGGAAAATGGAGTGACCTGTGCCTGTCCCAACACCTAGGGCTAGTCTCTCGTTGGTTCCCCGTCTTCCCGTTCATCCTCAGGACAAATTGCAACCTGGACGAAACAGGAGGTTAAAGGTGCTGATTCTCCAAGTAGGGAGATGGTTAGTCAAGCGACTGGAATGGCGAAGCCGAGCACAAGGAGAGGAGAAATGAGGTGCGTTTTAGAAACCTTTCCCGATCTCACGGCATACCATCTTCTGGGTTTCCCATGCATGTTTTGATGTAGGAAGATTCCCTTGTACCTGGAGATTTGAGACCCATGGGGTGGGTACCCCGCGGTATTACTTTAAAGTATCTGCATTTGCTCACCCAACCTCACCAATCCTCTCAGCCCCAAGAGTGTCCAGCCTTATGTCTCATCCAGCTGTGGGTCTAGATATGGTCAATCCAGGTTGCATCAGAGACCCTGAACGGATTTTGTAAGAATTTCTCTCTCTTTCACTGTCTTTGTTTTGTGGGTTTTTTAAAGTAATGTATGTTTAGAATGGGGTTTGGCTGCTTTTCCCTGCTGTGTTTATGCCGCTTTACACCCTCTTGATTCACTTGCAGAGAGATATCAATACATAGGTTTTCAGATTCATACTAGTCAGATATATTCTTGTGCGGTGACTAGGGGGTGTTGAGTCCAGTTCACTGAGCAGGGAGTAGGCCTTGTCTATTACATATTTGGCTTATGGAGCGGTCTCTGAGCTAATTTCAAACCCTTGTTTTATGCATCACCCCACCTCAACTTTCCGGTTAAGCAGCCATAGTTTGTCTTCTAAAGGTGTGCCTGTGTTCTGTTTTGTAATTCAGTTCAAGTGTAGCGATTTTGACATTCCTTCTATAAGCGATAACTTAGGATAAGTGCCTTTTTCTGTGTGACTTATTTCACTTAGAATCATCGTACCTAAATCCACTCATCATGCTGCTAACTAGCCTTATGACATTGATTTCATGGCTGAGTGATATTCCATTGTGCCATGTACCACCATTTCTTTATCCATTTTTCTCTTTCCTGGGATATTGAAGGTGTACCGAAGCGGAGGTTCTTGGAAACAGAGCAGCCGTAAAGTTTGGGGTGCCTGTGTCTTGTTTACTTTTAGTTTTCCCAATTTATACGCCCATGAGTGGAAGTGCCCTATGCTCTCAACGCTGTGTTTATTACTTGTTTCAGGACACACCGTACTCTTCTCCAGAGGGCCTGTTGGCAATTTACATCCCGCCCATCAGCGTACCAAGGCTCCCATGTCTCCATGGCCTGTCCTGCTTTTCTGGTTTTTACACTTGGTTCAGCATGGCCCTTTTGACCGAGGGCAAGTGAGACTTCTTTGTAGCGCTGATTTGCCCTTCCGGCTTGCTTGGTTGGCCAAGAAGGGCGTATGCGTTTTTTCCTGAATATATTCAGGAAAAAACGCATACGCCCTTTTTGGCCAAGGGCATCATTGTCAACGTTTTGCCGCTTTTCATGAGCTTTTAAGGCGAGTCGAATCTACCTCCTGAAATCTGTTTCCTGCAAATCTGCCTTGCTTTCAAATCCTCTTCGTTGCCTTCCCTCAATATATTTGTGGACTAGAGTTCTCATTTATAACTCTGCACGTTTGTGAATTGCAGTGCCCCTGAGCTCCATTTGTCTCCTCGCTTTTTTGGGAGCTGGCCGCAAAAGCGCAGGATTGCTTCAGGCCCTATTTTGGTTCTGGGGGGCAGGCTGAGCCTGTGGTTCATTCTTCTTCCTGATGGGAAAATGGAGTGACCTGTGCCTGTCCCAACACCTAGGGCTAGTCTCTCGTTGGTTCCCCATCTTCCCGTTCATCCTCAGGACAAATTGCAACCTGGACGAAACAGGAGGTTAAAGGTGCTGATTCTCCAAGTAGGGAGATGGTTAGTCAAGCGGCTGGAATGGCGAACCCGAGCACAAGGAGAGGAGAAATGAGGTGCGTTTTAGAAACCTTTCCCGATCTCACGGCATACCATCTTCTGGGTTTCCCATGCATGTTTTGATGTAGGAAGATTCCCTTGTACCTGGAGATTTGAGACCCATGGGGTGGGTACCCCGCGGTATTACTTTAAAGTATCTGCATTTGCTCACCCAACCTCACCAATCCTCTCAGCCCCAAGAGTGTCCAGCCTTATGTCTCATCCAGCTGTGGGTCTAGATATGGTCAATCCAGGTTGCATCAGAGACCCTGAACGGATTTTGTAAGAATTTCTATCTCTTTCACTGTCTTTGCTTTGTGGGTTTTTTAAAGTAATGTATGTTTAGAATGGGGTTTGGCTGCTTTTCCCTGCTGTGTTTATGCCGCTTTACACCCTCTTGATTCACTTGCAGAGAGATATCAATACATAGGTTTTCAGATTCATACTAGTCAGATATATTCTTGTGCGGTGACTAGGGGGTGTTGAGTCCAGTTCACTGAGCAGGGAGTAGGCCTTGTCTATTACATATTTGGCTTATGGAGCGGTGTCTGAGCTAATTTCAAACCCTTGTTTTATGCATCACCCCACCTCACCTTTCCGGTTAAGCAGCCATAGTGTGTCTTCTAAAGTTGTGCCTCTGTTCTGTTTTGTAATTCAGTTCAAGTGTAGCGATTTTGACATTCCCTCTCTAAGCGATATCTTAGGATAAGTGTCTTTTTCTGTGTGACTTATTTCACTTAGAATCATCGTACCTAAATCCACTCATCATGCTGCTAACTAGCCTTATGACATTGATTTCATGGCTGAGTGATATTCCATTGGGCCAAGTACCACCATTTCTTTATCCATTTTGCTCTTTCCTGGGATATTGAAGGTGTACCGAAGTGGAGATTCTTGGAAACAGAGCAGCCGTAAACGTTTGGGTGCCTGTGTCTTGCTGATTTTTAGTATTCCCAATTTATACGCCCATGAGTGGAAGTGCCCTATGCTCTCTACGCTGTGTTTATTACTTGTTTCAGGACACACCGTACTCTTCTCCAGAGTGCCTGTTGACAATTTACATCCCGCCCATCTGCGTAGCAACGCTCCCATGTCTCCATGGCCTGTCCTGCTTTTCTGGGTTTTACACATTTTTCAGCATGGCCCTTTTGACCGAGGGCAAGCGAGACTTCTTTGTAGCGCTGATTTGCCCTTCCGGCTTGCTTGGTTGGCCAAAAAGGGCGTATGCGTTTTTTCCTGAATATATTCAGGAAAAAACTCATACGCCCTTTTTGGCCAAGGGCATCATTGTCAACGTTTTGCCGCTTTTCACGTGCTTTAAAGGCGAGTCGAATCTACCTCCTGAAATCTGTTTCCTGCAAATCTGCCTTGCTTTCAAATCCTCTTCGTTGCCTTCCCTCAATATATTTGTGGACGAGAGTTCTCATTTATAACTCTGCACGTTTGTGAATTGCAGTGCCCCTGAGCTCCATTTGTCTCCTCGCTTTTTTGGGAGCTGGCCGCAAAAGCGCAGGATTGCTTCAGGCCCTATTTTGGTTCTGGGGGGCAGGCTGAGCCTGTGGTTCATTCTTCTTCCTGATGGGAAAATGGAGTGACCTGTGCCTGTCCCAACACCTAGGGCTAGTCTCTCGTTGGTTCCCCGTCTTCCCGTTCATCCTCAGGACAAATTGCAACCTGGACGAAACAGGAGGTTAAAGGTGCTGATTCTCCAAGTAGGGAGATGGTTAGTCAAGCGGCTGGAATGGCGAACCCGAGCACAAGGAGAGGAGAAATGAGGTGCGTTTTAGAAACCTTTCCCGATCTCACGGCATACCATCTTCTGGGTTTCCCATGCATGTTTTGATGTAGGAAGATTCCCTTGTACCTGGAGATTTGAGACCCATGGGGTGGGTACCCCGCGGTATTACTTTAAAGTATCTGCATTTGCTCACCCAACCTCACCAGTCCTCTCAGCCCCAAGAGTGTCCAGCCTTATGTCTCATCCAGCTGTGGGTCTAGATATGGTCAATCCAGGTTGCATCAGAGACCCTGAACGGATTTTGTAAGAATTTCTCTCTCTTTCACTGTCTTTGTTTTGTGGGTTTTTTAAAGTAATGTATGTTTAGAATGGGGTTTGGCTGCTTTTCCCTGCTGTGTTGATGCCGCTTTACACCCTCTTGATTCACTTGCAGAGAGATATCGATACATAGGTTTTCAGATTCTTACTAGTCAGATATATTCTTGTGTGGTGACTAGGGTGTGTTGAGTCCACTTCACTGAGCAGGGAGTAGGCCTTGTCTATTACATATTTGGCTTATGGAGCGGTGTCTGAGCTAATTTCAAACCCTTGTTTTATGCATCACCCCACCTCACCTTTCCCGTTAAGCAGCCATAGTGTGTCTTCTAAAGTTGTGACTCTGTTCTGTTTTGTAATTCAGTTCAAGTGTAGCGATTTTGACATTCCCTCTATAAGCGATATCTTAGGATAAGTCTCTTTTTCTGTGTGACTTATTTCACTTAGAATCATCGTACCTAAATCCACTCATCATGCTGCTTACTAGACTTATGACATTGATTTCATGGCTGAGTGATATTCCATTGTGCCAAGTACCACCATTTCTTTATCCATTTTTCTCTTTCCTGGGATATTGAAGGTGTACCGAAGCGGAGGTGCTTGGCAACAGAGCAGCCGTAAAGTTTGGGGTGCCTGTGTCTTGTTGATTTTTACTTTTCCCAATTTATACGCCCATGAGTGGAAGTGCCCTCTGCTCTCTACGCTGTGTTTATTACTTGTTTCAGGACACACCGTACTCTTCTCCAGAGTGCCTGTTGGCAATTTACATCCCGCCCATCAGCGTAGCAACGCTCCCATGTCTCCATGGCCTGTCCTGCTTTTCTGGGTTTTACAGTTTGTTCAGCATGGCCCTTTTGACCGAGGGCAAGCGAGACTTCTTTGTAGCGCTGATTTGCCCTTCCGGCTTGCTTGGTTGGCCAAAAAGGGCGTATGCGTTTTTTCCTGAATACATTCAGGAAAAAACGCATACGCCCTTTTTGGCCAAGGGCATCATTGTCAACGTTTTGCCGCTTTTCATGTGCTTTAAAGGCGAGTCGAATCTCCCTCCTGAAATCTGTTTCCTGCAAATCTGCCTTGCTTTCAAATCCTCTTCGTTGCCTTCCCTCAATATATTTGTGGACGAGAGTTCTCATTTATAACTCTGCACGTTTGTGAATTGCAGTGCCCCTGAGCTCCATTTGTCTCCTCGCATTTTTGGGAGCTGGCCGCAAAAGCGCAGGATTGCTTCAGGCCCTATTTTGGTTCTGGGGGGCAGGCTGAGCCTGTGGTTCATTCTTCTTCCTGATGGGAAAATGGAGTGACCTATGCCTGTCCCAACACCTAGGGGTCGTCTCTCGTTGTTTCCGCATCTTCCCGTTCATCCTCAGGACAAATTGCAACCTCTACAATCAGGAGGTTAAAGGTGCTGATTCTCCAAGTAGGGAGATGGTTAGTCAAGCTGCTGGAATGGCGAACCCGAGCACAAGGAGAGGAGAAATGAGGTGCGTTTTAGAAACCTTTCCCGATCTAACGGCATACCATCTTCTGGGTTTCCCATGCATGTTTTGATGTAGGAAGATTCCCTTGTACCTGGAGATTTGAGACCCATGGGGTGGGTACTCCGCGGTATTACTTTAAAGTATCTGCGTTTGCTCACCCAACCTCACCAATCCTCTCAGCCCCAAGAGTGTCCAGCCTTATGTCTCATCCAGCTGTGGGTCTAGATATGGTCAATCCAGGTTGCATCAGAGACCCTGAACGGATTTTGTAAGAATTTCTCTCTCTTTCACTGTCTTTGCTTTGTGGGTTTTTTAAAGTAATGTATGTTTAGAATGGGGTTTGGCTGCTTTTCCCTGGTGTGTTTATGCCGCTTTAAACCCTCTTGATTCACTTGCAGAGAGATATCAATACATAGTTTTTCAGATTCATACTAGTCAGATATATTCTTGTGCGGTGACTAGGGGGTGTTGAGTCCAGTTCACTGAGCACGGAGTAGGCCTTGTCTATTACATATTTGGCTTATGGAGCAGTGTCTGAGCTAATTTCAAACCCTTGTTTTATGCATCACCCCACCTCACCTTTCCGGTTAAGCAGCCATAGTGCGTCTTCTAAAGGTGTGCCTCTGTTCTGTTTTGTAATTCAGTTCAAGTGTAGCGATTTTGACATTCCCTCTATAAGCGATATCTTAGGATAAGTGCCTTTTTCTGTGTGACTTATTTCACTTAGAATCATCGTACCTAAATCCACTCATCATGCTGCTAACTAGCCTTATGACATTGATTTCATGGCTGAGTGATATTCCATTGTGCCAAATACCACTATTTCTTTATCCATTTTTTTCTTTCCTGGGATATTGAAGGTGTACCGAAGCGGAAGTTCTTGGCAGCAGAGCAGCCGTAAAGTTTGGGGTGCCTGTGTCTTGTTGATTTTTAGTTTTCCCAATTTATACGCCCATGAGTGGAAGTGCCCTATGCTCTCTAAGCTGTGTTTATTACTTGTTTCAGGACACACCGTACTCCTCTCCAGAGTGCCTGTTGGCAATTTATATCCCACCCATCAGCGTAGCAAGGCTCCCATGTCTCCATGGCCTGTCCTGCTTTTCTGGTTTTTACAGTTTGTTCAGCATGGCCCTTTTGACCGAGGGCAAGCGAGACTTCTTTGTAGCGCTGATTTGCCCTTCCGGCTTGCTTGGTTGGCCAAAAAGGGCGTATGCGTTTTTTCCTGAATATATTCAGGAAAAAACGCATACGCCCTTTTTGGCCAAGGGCATCATTGTCAACGTTTTGCCGCTTTTCATGTGCTTTAAAGGCGAGTCGATTCTACCTCCTGAAATCTGTTTCCTGCAAATCTGCCTTGCTTTCAAATCCTCTTCGTTGCCTTCCCTCAATATATTTGTGGACGAGAGTTCTCATTTATAACTCTGTACGTTTGTGAATTGCAGTGCCCCTGAGCTCCATTTGTCTCCTCGCTTTTTTGGGAGCTGGCCTCAAAAGCGCAGGATTGCTTCAGGCCCTATTTTGGTTCTGGGGGGCAGGCTGAGCCTGTGGTTCATTCTTCTTCCTGATGGGAAAATGGAGTCACCTGTGCCTGTCCCAACACCTAGGGCTAGTCTCTCGTTGGTTGCTCGTCTTCCCGTTCATCCTCAGGACAAATTGCAACCTGGACGAAACAGGAGGTTAAAGGTGCTGATTCTCCAAGTAGGGAGATGGTTAGTCAAGCGGCTGGAATGGCGAACCCGAGCACAAGGAGAGGAGAAATGAGGTGCGTTTTAGAAACCTTTCCCGATCTCACGGCATACCATCATCTGGGTTTCCCATGCATGTTTTGATGTAGGAAGATTCCCTTGTTCCTGGAGATTTGAGACCCATGCGGTGGGTACCCCGCGGTATTACTTTAAAGTATCTGCATTTGCTCAGCCAACCTCACCAATCCTCTCAGCCCCAAGAGTGTCCAGCCTTATGTCTCATCCAGCTGTGGGTCTAGATATGGTCAATCCAGGTTGCATCAGAGACACTGAACGGATTTTGTAAGAATTTCTCTCTCTTTCACTGTCTTTGTTTTGTGGGTTTTTTAAAGTAATTTATGTTTAGAATCGGGCTTGGCTGCTTTTCCCTGCTGTGTTGATGCCGCTTTACACCCTCTTGATTCACTTGCAGAGAGATATCGATACATAGGTTTTCAGATTCTTACTAGTCATATATATTCTTGTGTGGTGACTAGGGTGTGTTGAGTCCAGTTCACTGAGCAGGGAGTAGGCCTTGTCTATTACATATTTGGCTTATGGAGCGGTCTCTGAGCTAATTTCAAACCCTTGTTTTGTGCATCACCCCACCTCACCTTTCCAGTTAAGCAGCCATAGTGTGTCTTTTAAAGGTGTGACTCTGTTCTGTTTTGTAATTCAGTTCAAGTGTAGCGATTTTGACATTCCCTCTATAAGCGATACCTTAGGAAAAGTGTCTTTTTCTGTGTGACTTATTTTACTTAGAATCATCGTACCTAAATCCACTCATTATGCTGCTAACTAGCCTTATGACATTGATTTCATCGCTGAGTGATATTCCATTGTGCCAAGTACCACCATTTCTTTATCCATTTTTCTCTTTCCTGGGATATTGAAGGTGTACCAAAGCGGAGGTTCTTGGAAACAGAGCAGCCATAAACTTTAGGGTGCTTGTGTCTTGTTGATTTTAGTTTTCCCAATTTATACACCCATGAGTGGAAGTGCCCTATGCTCTCTACGCTGTGTTTATTACTTGTTTCAGGACACACCGTACTCTTCTCCAGAGTGCCTGTTGGCAATTTACATCACGCCCATCAGCGTAGCAAGGCTCCCATGTCTCCATGGCCTGTCCTGCTTTTCTGGTTTTTACAATTTGTTCAGCATGGCCCTTTTGATCGAGGGCAAGGGAGACTTCTTTGTAGCGCTGATTTGCCCTTCCGGCTTGCTTGGTTGGCCAAAAAGGGCGTATGCGTTTTTTCCTGAATATATTCAGGAAAAAACGCATACGCCCTTTTTGGCCAAGGGCATCATTGTCAACGTTTTGCCGCTTTTCATGTGCTTTAAAGGCGAGTCGAATCTACCTCCTGAAATCTGTTTCCTGCAAATCTGCCTTGCTTTCAAATCCTCTTCGTTGCCTTCCCTCAATATATTTGTGGACGAGAGTTCTCATTTATAACTCTGCACGTTTGTGAATTGCAGTGCCCCTGAGCTCCATTTGTCTACTCGCATTTTTGGGAGCTGGCCGCAAAAGCGGAGGATTGCTTCAGGCCCTATTTTGGTTCTGGGGTGCAGGCTGAGCCTGTGGTTCATTCTTCTTCCTGATGGGAAAATGGAGTGACCTGTGCCTGTCACAACACCTAGGGCTAGTCTCTCGTTGGTTCCCCGTCTTCCCGTTCATCCTCAGGACAAATTGCAACCTGGACGAAACAGGAGGTTAAAGGTGCTGATTCTCCAAGTAGGGAGATGGTTAGTCAAGTGGCTGGAATGGCGAACCCGAGCACAAGGAGAGGAGAAATGAGGTGCGTTTTAGAAACCTTTCCCAATCTCACGGCATACCATCTTCTGGGTTTCCCATGCATGTTTTGATGTAGGAAGATTCCCTTGTACCTGGAGATTTGAGACCCATGGGGTGGGTACCCCGCGGTATTACTTTAAAGTATCTGCATTTGCTCACCCAACCTCACCAATCCTCTCAGCCCCAAGAGTGTCCAGCCTTATGTCTCATCCAGCTGTGGGTCTAGATATGGTCAATCCAGGTTGCATCATAGACCCTGAACGGATTTTGTAAGAATTTCTCTCTCTTTCACTGTCTTTGTTTTGTGGGTTTTTTAAAGTAATGTATGTTTAGAATCGGGCTTGGCTGCTTTTCCCTGGTGTGTTGATGCCGCTTTACACCCTCTTGATTCACTTGCAGAGAGATATCGATACATAGGTTTTCAGATTCTTACTAGTCAGATATATTCTTGTGTGGTGACTAGGGTGTGTTGAGTCCAGTTCACTGAGCAGGGAGTAGGCCTTGTCTATTACATATTTGGCTTATGGAGCGTTCTCTGAGCTAATTTCAAACCCTTGTTTTATGCATCACCCCACCTCACCTTTCCCGTTAAGCAGCCATAGTGTGTCTTCTAAAGGTGTGATTCTGTTCTGTTTTGTAATTCAGTTCAAGTGTAGCGATTTTGACATTCCCTCTATAAGCGATATCTTAGGATAAGTGTCTTTTTCTGTGTGACTTATTTCACTTAGAATCATCGTACCTAAATCCACTCATCATGCTGCTAACTAGCCTTATGACATTGATTTCATGGCTGAGTGATATTCCATTGTGCCAAGTACCACCATTTCTTTATCCATTTTTCTCTTTCCTGGAATATTGAAGGTGTACCGAAGCGGAGGTTCTTGGAAACAGAGCAGCCGTAAACTTTAGGGTGCCTGTGTCTTGTTGATTTTTAGTTTTCCCAATTTATACGCCCATGAGTGGAAGTGCCCTATGCTCTCTACGCTGTGTTTATTACTTGTTTCAGGACACACCGTACTCTTCTCCAGAGTGCCTGTTGGCAATTTACATCCCGCCCATCAGCGTAGCAAGGCTCCCATGTCTCCATGGCCTGTCCTGCTTTTCTGGTTTTTACACTTGGTTCAGCATGGCCCTTTTGACCGAGGGCAAGCGAGACTTCTTTGTAGCGCTGATTTGCCCTTCCGGCTTGCTTGGTTGGCCAAAAAGGGCGTATGCGTTTTTTCCTGAATATATTCAGGAAAAAACGCATACGCCCTTTTTGCCAAGGGCATCATTGTCAACGTTTTGCCGCTTTTCATGTGCTTTAAAGGCGAGTCGAATCTACCTCCTGAAATCTGTTTCCTGCAAATCTGCCTTGCTTTCAAATCCTCTTCGTTGCCTTCCCTCAATATATTTGTGGACGAGAGTTCTCATTTATAACTCTGCACGTTTGTGAATTGCAGTGCCCCTGAGCTCCATTTGTCTCCTCGCTTTTTTGGGAGCTGGCCGCAAAAGCGCAGGATTGCTTCAGGCCCTATTTTGGTTCTGGGGGGCAGGCTGAGCCTGTGGTTCATTCTTCTTCCTGATGGGAAAATGGAGTGACCTGTGCCTGTCCCAACACCTAGGGCTAGTCTCTCGTTGGTTCCCCGTCTTCCCGTTCATCCTCAGGACAAATTGCAACCTGGACGAAACAGGAGGTTAAAGGTGCTGATTCTCCAAGTAGGGAGATGGTTAGTCAAGCGACTGGAATGGCGAAGCCGAGCACAAGGAGAGGAGAAATGAGGTGCGTTTTAGAAACCTTTCCCGATCTCACGGCATACCATCTTCTGGGTTTCCCATGCATGTTTTGATGTAGGAAGATTCCCTTGTACCTGGAGATTTGAGACCCATGGGGTGGGTACCCCGCGGTATTACTTTAAAGTATCTGCATTTGCTCACCCAACCTCACCAATCCTCTCAGCCCCAAGAGTGTCCAGCCTTATGTCTCATCCAGCTGTGGGTCTAGATATGGTCAATCCAGGTTGCATCAGAGACCCTGAACGGATTTTGTAAGAATTTCTCTCTCTTTCACTGTCTTTGTTTTGTGGGTTTTTTAAAGTAATGTATGTTTAGAATGGGGTTTGGCTGCTTTTCCCTGCTGTGTTTATGCCGCTTTACACCCTCTTGATTCACTTGCAGAGAGATATCAATACATAGGTTTTCAGATTCATACTAGTCAGATATATTCTTGTGCGGTGACTAGGGGGTGTTGAGTCCAGTTCACTGAGCAGGGAGTAGGCCTTGTCTATTACATATTTGGCTTATGGAGCGGTCTCTGAGCTAATTTCAAACCCTTGTTTTATGCATCACCCCACCTCAACTTTCCGGTTAAGCAGCCATAGTTTGTCTTCTAAAGGTGTGCCTGTGTTCTGTTTTGTAATTCAGTTCAAGTGTAGCGATTTTGACATTCCTTCTATAAGCGATAACTTAGGATAAGTGCCTTTTTCTGTGTGACTTATTTCACTTAGAATCATCGTACCTAAATCCACTCATCATGCTGCTAACTAGCCTTATGACATTGATTTCATGGCTGAGTGATATTCCATTGTGCCATGTACCACCATTTCTTTATCCATTTTTCTCTTTCCTGGGATATTGAAGGTGTACCGAAGCGGAGGTTCTTGGAAACAGAGCAGCCGTAAAGTTTGGGGTGCCTGTGTCTTGTTTACTTTTAGTTTTCCCAATTTATACGCCCATGAGTGGAAGTGCCCTATGCTCTCAACGCTGTGTTTATTACTTGTTTCAGGACACACCGTACTCTTCTCCAGAGGGCCTGTTGGCAATTTACATCCCGCCCATCAGCGTACCAAGGCTCCCATGTCTCCATGGCCTGTCCTGCTTTTCTGGTTTTTACACTTGGTTCAGCATGGCCCTTTTGACCGAGGGCAAGTGAGACTTCTTTGTAGCGCTGATTTGCCCTTCCGGCTTGCTTGGTTGGCCAAGAAGGGCGTATGCGTTTTTTCCTGAATATATTCAGGAAAAAACGCATACGCCCTTTTTGGCCAAGGGCATCATTGTCAACGTTTTGCCGCTTTTCATGAGCTTTTAAGGCGAGTCGAATCTACCTCCTGAAATCTGTTTCCTGCAAATCTGCCTTGCTTTCAAATCCTCTTCGTTGCCTTCCCTCAATATATTTGTGGACTAGAGTTCTCATTTATAACTCTGCACGTTTGTGAATTGCAGTGCCCCTGAGCTCCATTTGTCTCCTCGCTTTTTTGGGAGCTGGCCGCAAAAGCGCAGGATTGCTTCAGGCCCTATTTTGGTTCTGGGGGGCAGGCTGAGCCTGTGGTTCATTCTTCTTCCTGATGGGAAAATGGAGTGACCTGTGCCTGTCCCAACACCTAGGGCTAGTCTCTCGTTGGTTCCCCATCTTCCCGTTCATCCTCAGGACAAATTGCAACCTGGACGAAACAGGAGGTTAAAGGTGCTGATTCTCCAAGTAGGGAGATGGTTAGTCAAGCGGCTGGAATGGCGAACCCGAGCACAAGGAGAGGAGAAATGAGGTGCGTTTTAGAAACCTTTCCCGATCTCACGGCATACCATCTTCTGGGTTTCCCATGCATGTTTTGATGTAGGAAGATTCCCTTGTACCTGGAGATTTGAGACCCATGGGGTGGGTACCCCGCGGTATTACTTTAAAGTATCTGCATTTGCTCACCCAACCTCACCAATCCTCTCAGCCCCAAGAGTGTCCAGCCTTATGTCTCATCCAGCTGTGGGTCTAGATATGGTCAATCCAGGTTGCATCAGAGACCCTGAACGGATTTTGTAAGAATTTCTATCTCTTTCACTGTCTTTGCTTTGTGGGTTTTTTAAAGTAATGTATGTTTAGAATGGGGTTTGGCTGCTTTTCCCTGCTGTGTTTATGCCGCTTTACACCCTCTTGATTCACTTGCAGAGAGATATCAATACATAGGTTTTCAGATTCATACTAGTCAGATATATTCTTGTGCGGTGACTAGGGGGTGTTGAGTCCAGTTCACTGAGCAGGGAGTAGGCCTTGTCTATTACATATTTGGCTTATGGAGCGGTGTCTGAGCTAATTTCAAACCCTTGTTTTATGCATCACCCCACCTCACCTTTCCGGTTAAGCAGCCATAGTGTGTCTTCTAAAGTTGTGCCTCTGTTCTGTTTTGTAATTCAGTTCAAGTGTAGCGATTTTGACATTCCCTCTCTAAGCGATATCTTAGGATAAGTGTCTTTTTCTGTGTGACTTATTTCACTTAGAATCATCGTACCTAAATCCACTCATCATGCTGCTAACTAGCCTTATGACATTGATTTCATGGCTGAGTGATATTCCATTGGGCCAAGTACCACCATTTCTTTATCCATTTTGCTCTTTCCTGGGATATTGAAGGTGTACCGAAGTGGAGATTCTTGGAAACAGAGCAGCCGTAAACGTTTGGGTGCCTGTGTCTTGCTGATTTTTAGTATTCCCAATTTATACGCCCATGAGTGGAAGTGCCCTATGCTCTCTACGCTGTGTTTATTACTTGTTTCAGGACACACCGTACTCTTCTCCAGAGTGCCTGTTGACAATTTACATCCCGCCCATCTGCGTAGCAACGCTCCCATGTCTCCATGGCCTGTCCTGCTTTTCTGGGTTTTACACATTTTTCAGCATGGCCCTTTTGACCGAGGGCAAGCGAGACTTCTTTGTAGCGCTGATTTGCCCTTCCGGCTTGCTTGGTTGGCCAAAAAGGGCGTATGCGTTTTTTCCTGAATATATTCAGGAAAAAACTCATACGCCCTTTTTGGCCAAGGGCATCATTGTCAACGTTTTGCCGCTTTTCACGTGCTTTAAAGGCGAGTCGAATCTACCTCCTGAAATCTGTTTCCTGCAAATCTGCCTTGCTTTCAAATCCTCTTCGTTGCCTTCCCTCAATATATTTGTGGACGAGAGTTCTCATTTATAACTCTGCACGTTTGTGAATTGCAGTGCCCCTGAGCTCCATTTGTCTCCTCGCTTTTTTGGGAGCTGGCCGCAAAAGCGCAGGATTGCTTCAGGCCCTATTTTGGTTCTGGGGGGCAGGCTGAGCCTGTGGTTCATTCTTCTTCCTGATGGGAAAATGGAGTGACCTGTGCCTGTCCCAACACCTAGGGCTAGTCTCTCGTTGGTTCCCCGTCTTCCCGTTCATCCTCAGGACAAATTGCAACCTGGACGAAACAGGAGGTTAAAGGTGCTGATTCTCCAAGTAGGGAGATGGTTAGTCAAGCGGCTGGAATGGCGAACCCGAGCACAAGGAGAGGAGAAATGAGGTGCGTTTTAGAAACCTTTCCCGATCTCACGGCATACCATCTTCTGGGTTTCCCATGCATGTTTTGATGTAGGAAGATTCCCTTGTACCTGGAGATTTGAGACCCATGGGGTGGGTACCCCGCGGTATTACTTTAAAGTATCTGCATTTGCTCACCCAACCTCACCAGTCCTCTCAGCCCCAAGAGTGTCCAGCCTTATGTCTCATCCAGCTGTGGGTCTAGATATGGTCAATCCAGGTTGCATCAGAGACCCTGAACGGATTTTGTAAGAATTTCTCTCTCTTTCACTGTCTTTGTTTTGTGGGTTTTTTAAAGTAATGTATGTTTAGAATGGGGTTTGGCTGCTTTTCCCTGCTGTGTTGATGCCGCTTTACACCCTCTTGATTCACTTGCAGAGAGATATCGATACATAGGTTTTCAGATTCTTACTAGTCAGATATATTCTTGTGTGGTGACTAGGGTGTGTTGAGTCCACTTCACTGAGCAGGGAGTAGGCCTTGTCTATTACATATTTGGCTTATGGAGCGGTGTCTGAGCTAATTTCAAACCCTTGTTTTATGCATCACCCCACCTCACCTTTCCCGTTAAGCAGCCATAGTGTGTCTTCTAAAGTTGTGACTCTGTTCTGTTTTGTAATTCAGTTCAAGTGTAGCGATTTTGACATTCCCTCTATAAGCGATATCTTAGGATAAGTGTCTTTTTCTGTGTGACTTATTTCACTTAGAATCATCGTACCTAAATCCACTCATCATGCTGCTAACTAGCCTTATGACATTGATTTCATGGTTGAGTGATATTCCATTGTGCCAAGTACCACCATTTCTTTATCCATTTTTCTCTTTCCTGGGATATTGAAGGTGTACCGAAGTGGAGGTTCTTGGAAACAGAGCAGCCGTAAAGTTTGGGCTGCCTGTGTCTTGTTGATTTTTAGTTTTCCCAATTTATACGCCCATGAGTGGAAGTGCCCTATGCTCTCTACGCTGTGTTTATTACTTGTTTCAGGACACACCGTACTCTTCTCCAGAGTGCCTGTTGGCAATTTACATCCCGCCCATCAGCGTAGCAAGGCTCCCATGTCTCCATGGCCTGTCCTGCTTTTCTGGTTTTTACAATTTGTTCAGCATGGCCCTTTTGACCGAGGGCAAGCGAGACTTCTTTGTAGCGCTGATTTGCCCTTCCGGCTTGCTTGGTTGGCCAAAAAGGGCGTATGCGTTTTTTCCTGAATATATTCAGGAAAAAAAGCATACGCCCTTTTTGGCCAAGGGCATCATTGTCAACGTTTTGCCGCTTTTCATGTGCTTTAAAGGCGAGTCGAATCTACCTCCTGAAATCTGTTTCCTGCAAATCTGCCTTGCTTTCAAATCCTCTTCGTTGCCTTCCCTCAATATATTTGTGGACGAGAGTTCTCATTTATAACTCTGCACGTTTGTGAATTGCAGTGCCCCTGAGCTCCATTTGTCTCCTCGCATTTTTGGGAGCTGGCCGCAAAAGCGCAGGATTGCTTCAGGCCCTATTTTGGTTCTGGGGGGCAGGCTGAGCCTGTGGTTCATTCTTCTTCCTGATGGGAAAATGGAGTGACCTATGCCTGTCCCAACACCTAGGGCTCGTCTCTCGTTGGTTCCGCGTCTTCCCGTTCATCCTCAAGACAAATTGCAACCTGTACAATCAGGAGGTTAAAGGTGCTGATTCTCCAAGTAGGCAGATGGTTAGTCAAGCGGCTGGAATGGCGAACCCGAGCACAAGGAGGGGAGAAATGAGGTGCGTTTTAGAAACCTTTCCCGATCTCATGGCATACCATCTTCTGGGTTTCCCATGCATGTTTTGATGTAGGAAGATGCCCTTGTACCTGGAGATTTGAGACCCATGGGGTGTGTTCCCCGCAGTGTTACTTTAAAGTATCTGCGTTTGCTCACCCAACCTCACCAATCCTCTCAGCCCCAAGAGTGTCCAGCCTTATGTCTCATCCCGCTGTGGGTCTAGATATGGTCAATCCAGGTTGCATCAGAGACGCTGAACGGATTTTGTAAGAATTTCTCTCTCTTTCACTGTCTTTGTTTTGTGGGTTTTTTAAAGTACTTTACGTTTAGAATGGGGCTTGGCTGCTTTTCCATGCTGTGTTTATGCCGCTTTACACCCTCTTGATTCACTTGCAGAGAGATATCGATACATAGATTTTCAGAATCTTACTAGTCAGATATATTCTTGTGTGGTGACTAGGGTGTGTTGAGTCCAGTTCACTGAGCAGGGAGTAGGCCTTGTCTATTACTTATTTGGCTTATGGAGCGGTCTCTGAGCTAATTTCAAACCCTTGTTTTATGCATCACCCCACCTCACCTTTCCCGTTAAGCAGCCATAGTGTGTCTTCTAAAGGTGTGACTCTGTTCTGTTTTGTAATTCAGTTCAAGTGTAGCGATTTTGACATTCCCTCTATAAGCGATATCTTAGGATTAGTGTCTTTTTCTGTGTGACTTATTTCACTTAGAATCATCGTACCTAAATCCACTCATCATGCTGCTAACTAGCCTTATGACATTGATTTCATGGCTGAGTGATATTCCATTGTGCCAAGTACCACCATTTCTTTATCCATTTTTCTCTTTCCTGGAATATTGAAGGTGTACCGAAGCGGAGGTTCTTGGAAACAGAGCAGCCGTAAACTTTAGGGTGCCTGTGTCTTGTTGATTTTTAGTTTTCCCAATTTATGCGCCCATGAGTGGAAGTGCCCTATGCTCTCTACGCTGTGTTTATTACTTGTTTCAGGACACACCGTACTCTTCTCCAGAGTGCCTGTTGGCAATTTACATCCCGCCATCAGCGTAGCAAGGCTCCCATGTCTCCATGGCCTGTACTGCTTTTCTGGTTTTTACCATTTGTTCAGCATGGCCTTTTTGACCGAGGGCAAAAGAGACTTCTTTGTAGCGCTGATTTGCCCTTCCGGCTTGCTTGGTTGGCCTAAAAGGGCGTATGCGTTTTTTCCTGAATATATTCAGGAAATAACGTATACGCCCTTTTTGGCCAAGGGCATCATTGTCAACGTTTTGCCGCTTTTCATGTGCTTTAAAGGCGAGTCGAATCTACCTCCTGAAATCTGTTTCCTGCAAATCTGCCTTGCTTTCAAATCCTCTTCGTTGCCTTCCCTCAATATATTTGTGGACGAGAGTTCTCATTTATAACTCTGCACGTTTGTGAATTGCAGTGCCCCTGAGCTCCATTTGTCTCCTCGCTTTTTTGGGAGCTGGCCGCAAAAGCGCAGGATTGCTTCAGGCCCTATTTTGGTTCTGGGGGGCAGGCTGAGCCTGTGGTTCATTCTTCTTCCTGATGGGAAAATGGAGTGACCTGTGCCTGTCCCAACACCTAGGGCTAGTCTCTCGTTGGTTCCCCGTCTTTCCGTTCATCCTCAGGACAAATTGCAACCTGTACAATCAGGAGGTTAAAGGTGCTGATTCTCCAAGTAGGGAGATGGTTAGTCAAGCGGCTGGAATGGCGAACCCGAGCACAAGGAGAGGAGAAATGAGGTGCGTTTTAGAAACCTTTCCCGATCTCATGGCATACCATCTTCTGGGTTTCCCATGCATGTTTTGATGTAGGAAGATGCCCTTGTACCTGGAGATTTGAGACCCATGGGGTGTGTTCCCCGCAGTGTTACTTTAAAGTATCTGCGTTTGCTCACCCAACCTCACCAATCCTCTCAGCCCCAAGAGTGTCCAGCGTTATGTCTCATCCAGCTGTGGGTCTAGATATGGTCAATCCAGGTTGCATCATAGACCCTGAACGGATTTTGTAAGAATTTCTCTCTCTTTCACTGTCTTTGTTTTGTGGGTTTTTTAAAGTAATTTATGTTTAGAATGGGGCTTGTCTGCTTTTCCCTTCTGTGTTGATGCCGCTTTACACCCTCTTGATTCACTTGCAGAGAGATATCGATACATAGGTTTTCAGATTCTTACTAGTCAGATATATTCTTGTGTGGTGACTAGGGTGTGTTGAGTCCAGTTCACTGAGCAGGGAGTAGGCCTTGTCTATTACATATTTGGCTTATGGAACGGTCTCTGAGCTAATTTCAAACCCTTGTTTTATACATCACCCCACCTCACCTTTCCCGTTAAGCAGCCATAGTGTGTCTTCTAAAGGTGTGACTCTGTTCTGTTTTGTAATTCAGTTCAAGTGTAGCGATTTTGACATTCCCTCTATAAGCGATATCTTAGGATAAGTCTCTTTTTCTGTGTGACTTATTTCACTTAGAATCATCGTACCTAAATCCACTCATCATGCTGCTTACTAGACTTATGACATTGATTTCATGGCTGAGTGATATTCCATTGTGCCAAGTACCACCATTTCTTTATCCATTTTTCTCTTTCCTGGGATATTGAAGGTGTACCGAAGCGGAGGTGCTTGGCAACAGAGCAGCCGTAAAGTTTGGGGTGCCTGTGTCTTGTTGATTTTTACTTTTCCCAATTTATACGCCCATGAGTGGAAGTGCCCTCTGCTCTCTACGCTGTGTTTATTACTTGTTTCAGGACACACCGTACTCTTCTCCAGAGTGCCTGTTGGCAATTTACATCCCGCCCATCAGCGTAGCAACGCTCCCATGTCTCCATGGCCTGTCCTGCTTTTCTGGGTTTTACAGTTTGTTCAGCATGGCCCTTTTGACCGAGGGCAAGCGAGACTTCTTTGTAGCGCTGATTTGCCCTTCCGGCTTGCTTGGTTGGCCAAAAAGGGCGTATGCGTTTTTTCCTGAATACATTCAGGAAAAAACGCATACGCCCTTTTTGGCCAAGGGCATCATTGTCAACGTTTTGCCGCTTTTCATGTGCTTTAAAGGCGAGTCGAATCTCCCTCCTGAAATCTGTTTCCTGCAAATCTGCCTTGCTTTCAAATCCTCTTCGTTGCCTTCCCTCAATATATTTGTGGACGAGAGTTCTCATTTATAACTCTGCACGTTTGTGAATTGCAGTGCCCCTGAGCTCCATTTGTCTCCTCGCATTTTTGGGAGCTGGCCGCAAAAGCGCAGGATTGCTTCAGGCCCTATTTTGGTTCTGGGGGGCAGGCTGAGCCTGTGGTTCATTCTTCTTCCTGATGGGAAAATGGAGTGACCTATGCCTGTCCCAACACCTAGGGGTCGTCTCTCGTTGTTTCCGCATCTTCCCGTTCATCCTCAGGACAAATTGCAACCTCTACAATCAGGAGGTTAAAGGTGCTGATTCTCCAAGTAGGGAGATGGTTAGTCAAGCTGCTGGAATGGCGAACCCGAGCACAAGGAGAGGAGAAATGAGGTGCGTTTTAGAAACCTTTCCCGATCTAACGGCATACCATCTTCTGGGTTTCCCATGCATGTTTTGATGTAGGAAGATTCCCTTGTACATGGAGATTTGAGACCCATGGGGTGGGTACTCCGCGGTATTACTTTAAAGTATCTGCGTTTGCTCACCCAACCTCACCAATCCTCTCAGCCCCAAGAGTGTCCAGCCTTATGTCTCATCCAGCTGTGGGTCTAGATATGGTCAATCCAGGTTGCATCAGAGACCCTGAACGGATTTTGTAAGAATTTCTCTCTCTTTCACTGTCTTTGCTTTGTGGGTTTTTTAAAGTAATGTATGTTTAGAATGGGGTTTGGCTGCTTTTCCCTGGTGTGTTTATGCCGCTTTAAACCCTCTTGATTCACTTGCAGAGAGATATCAATACATAGTTTTTCAGATTCATACTAGTCAGATATATTCTTGTGCGGTGACTAGGGGGTGTTGAGTCCAGTTCACTGAGCACGGAGTAGGCCTTGTCTATTACATATTTGGCTTATGGAGCAGTGTCTGAGCTAATTTCAAACCCTTGTTTTATGCATCACCCCACCTCACCTTTCCGGTTAAGCAGCCATAGTGCGTCTTCTAAAGGTGTGCCTCTGTTCTGTTTTGTAATTCAGTTCAAGTGTAGCGATTTTGACATTCCCTCTATAAGCGATATCTTAGGATAAGTGCCTTTTTCTGTGTGACTTATTTCACTTAGAATCATCGTACCTAAATCCACTCATCATGCTGCTAACTAGCCTTATGACATTGATTTCATGGCTGAGTGATATTCCATTGTGCCAAATACCACTATTTCTTTATCCATTTTTTTCTTTCCTGGGATATTGAAGGTGTACCGAAGCGGAAGTTCTTGGCAGCAGAGCAGCCGTAAAGTTTGGGGTGCCTGTGTCTTGTTGATTTTTAGTTTTCCCAATTTATACGCCCATGAGTGGAAGTGCCCTATGCTCTCTAAGCTGTGTTTATTACTTGTTTCAGGACACACCGTACTCCTCTCCAGAGTGCCTGTTGGCAATTTATATCCCACCCATCAGCGTAGCAAGGCTCCCATGTCTCCATGGCCTGTCCTGCTTTTCTGGTTTTTACAGTTTGTTCAGCATGGCCCTTTTGACCGAGGGCAAGCGAGACTTCTTTGTAGCGCTGATTTGCCCTTCCGGCTTGCTTGGTTGGCCAAAAAGGGCGTATGCGTTTTTTCCTGAATATATTCAGGAAAAAACGCATACGCCCTTTTTGGCCAAGGGCATCATTGTCAACGTTTTGCCGCTTTTCATGTGCTTTAAAGGCGAGTCGATTCTACCTCCTGAAATCTGTTTCCTGCAAATCTGCCTTGCTTTCAAATCCTCTTCGTTGCCTTCCCTCAATATATTTGTGGACGAGAGTTCTCATTTATAACTCTGTACGTTTGTGAATTGCAGTGCCCCTGAGCTCCATTTGTCTCCTCGCTTTTTTGGGAGCTGGCCTCAAAAGCGCAGGATTGCTTCAGGCCCTATTTTGGTTCTGGGGGGCAGGCTGAGCCTGTGGTTCATTCTTCTTCCTGATGGGAAAATGGAGTCACCTGTGCCTGTCCCAACACCTAGGGCTAGTCTCTCGTTGGTTGCTCGTCTTCCCGTTCATCCTCAGGACAAATTGCAACCTGGACGAAACAGGAGGTTAAAGGTGCTGATTCTCCAAGTAGGGAGATGGTTAGTCAAGCGGCTGGAATGGCGAACCCGAGCACAAGGAGAGGAGAAATGAGGTGCGTTTTAGAAACCTTTCCCGATCTCACGGCATACCATCATCTGGGTTTCCCATGCATGTTTTGATGTAGGAAGATTCCCTTGTTCCTGGAGATTTGAGACCCATGCGGTGGGTACCCCGCGGTATTACTTTAAAGTATCTGCATTTGCTCAGCCAACCTCACCAATCCTCTCAGCCCCAAGAGTGTCCAGCCTTATGTCTCATCCAGCTGTGGGTCTAGATATGGTCAATCCAGGTTGCATCAGAGACACTGAACGGATTTTGTAAGAATTTCTCTCTCTTTCACTGTCTTTGTTTTGTGGGTTTTTTAAAGTAATTTATGTTTAGAATCGGGCTTGGCTGCTTTTCCCTGCTGTGTTGATGCCGCTTTACACCCTCTTGATTCACTTGCAGAGAGGTATCGATACATAGGTTTTCAGATTCTTACTAGTCATATATATTCTTGTGTGGTGACTAGGGTGTGTTGAGTCCAGTTCACTGAGCAGGGAGTAGGCCTTGTCTATTACATATTTGGCTTATGGAGCGGTCTCTGAGCTAATTTCAAACCCTTGTTTTGTGCATCACCCCACCTCACCTTTCCAGTTAAGCAGCCATAGTGTGTCTTTTAAAGGTGTGACTCTGTTCTGTTTTGTAATTCAGTTCAAGTGTAGCGATTTTGACATTCCCTCTATAAGCGATACCTTAGGAAAAGTGTCTTTTTCTGTGTGACTTATTTTACTTAGAATCATCGTACCTAAATCCACTCATTATGCTGCTAACTAGCCTTATGACATTGATTTCATGGCTGAGTGATATTCCATTGTGCCAAGTACCACCATTTCTTTATCCATTTTTCTCTTTCCTGGGATATTGAAGGTGTACCAAAGCGGAGGTTCTTGGAAACAGAGCAGCCATAAACTTTAGGGTGCTTGTGTCTTGTTGATTTTAGTTTTCCCAATTTATACACCCATGAGTGGAAGTGCCCTATGCTCTCTACGCTGTGTTTATTACTTGTTTCAGGACACACCGTACTCTTCTCCAGAGTGCCTGTTGGCAATTTACATCACGCCCATCAGCGTAGCAAGGCTCCCATGTCTCCATGGCCTGTCCTGCTTTTCTGGTTTTTACAATTTGTTCAGCATGGCCCTTTTGATCGAGGGCAAGGGAGACTTCTTTGTAGCGCTGATTTGCCCTTCCGGCTTGCTTGGTTGGCCAAAAAGGGCGTATGCGTTTTTTCCTGAATATATTCAGGAAAAAACGCATACGCCCTTTTTGGCCAAGGGCATCATTGTCAACGTTTTGCCGCTTTTCATGTGCTTTAAAGGCGAGTCGAATCTACCTCCTGAAATCTGTTTCCTGCAAATCTGCCTTGCTTTCAAATCCTCTTCGTTGCCTTCCCTCAATATATTTGTGGACGAGAGTTCTCATTTATAACTCTGCACGTTTGTGAATTGCAGTGCCCCTGAGCTCCATTTGTCTACTCGCATTTTTGGGAGCTGGCCGCAAATGCGGAGGATTGCTTCAGGCCCTATTTTGGTTCTGGGGTGCAGGCTGAGCCTGTGGTTCATTCTTCTTCCTGATGGGAAAATGGAGTGACCTGTGCCTGTCACAACACCTAGGGCTAGTCTCTCGTTGGTTCCCCGTCTTCCCGTTCATCCTCAGGACAAATTGCAACCTGGACGAAACAGGAGGTTAAAGGTGCTGATTCTCCAAGTAGGGAGATGGTTAGTCAAGCGGCTGGAATGGCGAACCCGAGCACAAGGAGAGGAGAAATGAGGTGCGTTTTAGAAACCTTTCCCAATCTCACGGCATACCATCTTCTGGGTTTCCCATGCATGTTTTGATGTAGGAAGATTCCCTTGTACCTGGAGATTTGAGACCCATGGGGTGGGTACCCCGCGGTATTACTTTAAAGTATCTGCATTTGCTCACCCAACCTCACCAATCCTCTCAGCCCCAAGAGTGTCCAGCCTTATGTCTCATCCAGCTGTGGGTCTAGATATGGTCAATCCAGGTTGCATCAGAGACCCTGAACGGATTTTGTAAGAATTTCTCTCTCTTTCACTGTCTTTGTTTTGTGGGTTTTTTAAAGTAATGTATGTTTAGAATCGGGCTTGGCTGCTTTTCCCTGGTGTGTTGATGCCGCTTTACACCCTCTTGATTCACTTGCAGAGAGATATCGATACATAGGTTTTCAGATTCTTACTAGTCAGATATATTCTTGTGTGGTGACTAGGGTGTGTTGAGTCCAGTTCACTGAGCAGGGAGTAGGCCTTGTCTATTACATATTTGGCTTATGGAGCGGTCTCTGAGCTAATTTCAAACCCTTGTTTTATGCATCACCCCACCTCACCTTTCCCGTTAAGCAGCCATAGTGTGTCTTCTAAAGGTGTGATTCTGTTCTGTTTTGTAATTCAGTTCAAGTGTAGCGATTTTGACATTCCCTCTATAAGCGATATCTTAGGATAAGTGTCTTTTTCTGTGTGACTTATTTCACTTAGAATCATCGTACCTAAATCCACTCATCATGCTGCTAACTAGCCTTATGACATTGATTTCATGGCTGAGTGATATTCCATTGTGCCAAGTACCACCATTTCTTTATCCATTTTTCTCTTTCCTGGGATATTGAAGGTGTACCGAAGCGGAGATTCTTGGAAACAGAGCAGCCATAAACTTTAGGGTGCCTGTGTCTTGTTGATTTTTAGTTTTCCCAATTTATACGCCCATGAGTGGAAGTGCCCTATGCTCTCTACGCTGTGTTTATTACTTGTTTCAGGACACACCGTACTCTTCTCCAGAGTGCCTGTTGGCAATTTACATCCCGCCCATCAGCGTAGCAAGGCTCCCATGTCTCCATGGCCTGTCCTGCTTTTCTGGTTTTTACACTTGGTTCAGCATGGCCCTTTTGACCGAGGGCAAGCGAGACTTCTTTGTAGCGCTGATTTGCCCTTCCGGCTTGCTTGGTTGGCCAAAAAGGGCGTATGCGTTTTTTCCTGAATATATTCAGGAAAAAACGCATACGCCCTTTTTGGCCAAGGGCATCATTGTCAACGTTTTGCCGCTTTTCATGTGCTTTAAAGGCGAGTCGAATCTACCTCCTGAAATCTGTTTCCTGCAAATCTGCCTTGCTTTCAAATCCTCTTTCTTTGCCTTCCTGCAATACATTTGTGGACGAGAGTTCTCATTTATAACTCTGCACGTTTGTGAATTGCAGTGCCCCTGAGCTCCATTTGTCTCCTCGCTTTTTTGGGAGCTGGCCGCAAAAGCGCAGGATTGCTTCAGGCCCTATTTTGGTTCTGGGGGGCAGGCTGAGCCTGTGGTTCATTCTTCTTCCTGATGGGAAAATGGAGTGACCTGTGCCTGTCCCAACACCTAGGGCTAGTCTCTCGTTGGTTCCCCGTCTTCCCGTTCATCCTCAGGACAAATTGCAACCTGGACGAAACAGGAGGTTAAAGGTGCTGATTCTCCAAGTAGGGAGATTTTTAGTCAAGCGGCTGGAATGGGGAACCCGAGCACAAGGAGAGGAGAAATGAGGTGCGTTTTAGAAACCTTTCCCGATCTCACGGCATACCATCTTCTGGTTTTCCCAAGCATGGTTTGATGTAGGAAGATTCCCTTGTACATGGAGATTTGAGACCCATGGGGTGGGTACCCCGCGGTATTACTTTAAAGTATCTGCATTTGCTCACCCAACCTCACCAATCCTCTCAGCCCCAAGAGTGTCCAGCCTTATGTCTCTTCCAGCTGTGGGTCTAGATATGGTCAATCCAGGTTGCATCAGAGACCCTGAACGGATTTTGTAAGAATTTCTCTCTCTTTCACTGTCTTTGTTTTGTGGGTTTTTTAAAGTAATTTATGTTTAGAATCGGGCTTGGCTGCTTTTCCCTGCTCTGTTGATGCCGCTTTACACCCTCTTGATTCACTTGCAGAGAGATATCGATACATAGGTTTTCAGATTCTTACTAGTCAGATATATTCTTGTGTGGTGACTAGGGTGTGTTGAGTCCAGTTCACTGAGCAGGGAGTAGGCCTTGTCTATTACATATTTGGCTTATGGAGCGGTGTCTGAGCTAATTTCAAACCCTTGTTTTATGCATCACCCCACCTCACCTTTCCCGTTAAGCAGCCATAGTGTGTCTTCTAAAGGTGTGACTCTGTTCTGTTTTGTAATTCAGTTCAAGTGTAGCGATTTTGACATTCCCTCTATAAGCGATATCTTAGGATAAGTGTCTTTTTCTGTGTGACTTATTTCACTTAGAATCATCGTACCTAAATCCACTCATCATGCTGCTAACTAGCCTTATGACATTGATTTCATGGCTGAGTGATATTCCATTGTGCCAAGTAACACCATTTCTTTATCCATTTTTCTCTTTCCTGGGATATTGAAGGTGTACCGAAGCGGAGGTTCTTGGCAACAGAGCAGCCGTAAAGTTTGGGGTGCCTGTGAATTGTTTAATTTTAGTTTTCCCAATTTATACGCCCATGAGTGGAAGTGCCCTATGCTATCAATGCTGTGTTTATTACTTGTTTCAGGACACACCGTACTCTTCTCCAGAGTGCCTGTTGGCAATTTACATCCCGCCCATCAGTGTAGCAAGGCTCCCATGTCTCCATGGCCTGTCCTGCTTTTCTGGTTTTTACACTTTGTTCAGCATGGCCCTTTTGACCGAGGGCAAGCGAGACTTCTTTGTAGCGCTGATTGGCCCTTCCGGCTTGCTTGGTTGGCCAAAAAGGGCGTATGCGTTTTTTCCTGAATATATTCAGGAAAAAACGCATACGCCCTTTTTGGCCAAGGGCATCATTGTCAACGTTTTGTCGCTTTTCATGTGCTTTAAAGGCGAGTCGAATCTACCTCCTGAAATCTGTTTCCTGCAAATCTGCCTTGCTTTCAAATCCTCTTCGTTGCCTTCCCTCAATATATTTGTGGACGAGAGTTCTCATTTATAACTCTGCACGTTTGTGAATTGCAGTGCCCCTGAGCACCATTTGTCTCCTCGCTTTTTTGGGAGCTGGCCGCAAAAGCGCAGGATTGCTTCAGGCCCTATTTTGGTTCTGGGGGGCAGGCTGAGCCTGTGGTTCATTCTTCTTCCTGATGGGAAAATGGAGTGACCTGTGCCTGTCCCAACACCTAGGGCTAGTCTCTCGTTTGTTGCCCGTCTTCCCGTTCATCCTCAGGACAAATTGCAACCTGGACGAAACAGGAGGTTAAAGGTGCTGATTCTCCAAGTAGGGAGATGGTTAGTCAAGCGGCTGGAATGGCGAACCCGAGCACAAGGAGAGGAGAAATGAGGTGCGTTTTAGAAACCTTTCCCGATCTCACGGCATACCATCTTCTGGGTTTCCCATGCATGTTTTGATGTAGGAAGATGCCCTTGTACCTGGAGATTTGAGACCCATGGGGTGGGTACCCCGCGGTATTACTTTAAAGTATCTGCATTTGCTCACCCAACCTCACCAATCCTCTCAGCCCCAAGAGTGTCCAGCCTTATGTCTCATCCAGCTGTGGGTCTAGATATGGTCAATCCAGGTTGCATCAGAGACCCTGAACGGATTTTGTAAGAATTTCTCTCTCTTTCACTGTCTTTGTTTTGTGGGTTTTTTAAAGTAATTTATGTTTAGAATCGGGCTTGGCTGCTTTTCCCTGCTATGTTGATGCCGCTTTACACCCTCTTGATTCACTTGCAGAGAGATATCGATACATAGGTTTTCAGATTCTTACTAGTCAGATATATTCTTGTGTGGTGACTAGGGTGTGTTGAGTCCACTTCACTGAGCAGGGAGTAGGCCTTGTCTATTACATATTTGGCTTATGGAGCGGTCTCTGAGCTAATTTCAAACCCTTGTTTTATGCATCACCCCACCTCACCTTTCCCGTTAAGCAGCCATAGTGTGTCTTCTAAAGGTGTGACTCTGTTCTGTTTTGTAATTCAGTTCAAGTGTAGCGATTTTGACATTCCCTCTATAAGCGATATCTTAGGATAAGTGTCTTTTTCTGTGTGACTTATTTCACTTAGAATCATCGTACCTAAATCCACTCATCATGCTGCTAACTAGCCTTATGACATTGATTTCATGGCTGAGTGATATTCCATTGTGCCAAGTACCACCATTTCTTTATCCATTTTTCTCTTTCCTGGAATGTTGAAGGTGTACCGAAGCGGAGGTTCTTGGAAACAGAGCAGCCGTAAACTTTAGGGTGCCTGTGTCTTGTTGATTTTTAGTTTTCCCAATTTATACGCCCATGAGTGGAAGTGCCCTATGCTCTCTACGCTGTGTTTATTACTTGTTTCAGGACACACCGTACTCTTCTCCAGAGTGCCTGTTGGCAATTTATATCCCGCCCATCAGCGTAGCAAGGCTCCCATGTCTCCATGGCCTGTCCTGCTTTTCTGGTTTTTACACTTGGTTCAGCATGGCCCTTTTGACCGAGGGCAAGCGAGACTTCTTTGTAGCGCTGATTTGCCCTTCCGGCTTGCTTGGTTGGCCAAAAAGGGCGTATGCGTTTTTTCCTGAATATATTCAGGAAAAAACGCATACGCCCTTTTTGCCAAGGGCATCATTGTCAACGTTTTGCCGCTATTCATGTGCTTTAAAGGCGAGTCGAATCTACCTCCTGAAATCTGTTTCCTGCAAATCTGCCTTGCTTTCAAATCCTCTTCGTTGCCTTCCCTCAATATATTTGTGGACGAGAGTTCTCATTTATAACTCTGCACGTTTGTGAATTGCAGTGCCCCTGAGCTCCATTTGTCTCCTCGCTTTTTTGGGAGCTGGCCGCAAAAGCGCAGGATTGCTTCAGGCCCTATTTTGGTTCTGGGGGGCAGGCTGAGCCTGTGGTTCATTCTTCTTCCTGATGGGAAAATGGAGTGACCTGTGCCTGTCCCAACACCTAGGGCTAGTCTCTCGTTGGTTCCCCGTCTTCCCGTTCATCCTCAGGACAAATTGCAACGTGGACGAAACAGGAGGTTAAAGGTGCTGATTCTCCAAGTAGGGAGATGGTTAGTCAAGCGGCTGGAATGGCGAACCCGAGCACAAGGAGAGGAGAAATGAGGTGCGTTTTAGAAACCTTTCCCGATCTCACGGCATACCATCTTCTGGGTTTCCCATGCATGTTTTGATGTAGGAAGATTCCCTTGTACCTGGAGATTTGAGACCCATGGGGTGGGTACCCCATGGTATTACTTTAAAGTATCTGCATTTGCTCACCCAACCTCACCAATTATCTCAGCCCCAAGAGTGTCCAGCCTTATGTCTCATCCAGCTGTGGGTCTAGATATGGTCAATCCAGGTTGCATCAGAGACCCTGAACGGATTTTGTAAGAATTTCTATCTCTTTCACTGTCTTTGCTTTGTGGGTTTTTTAAAGTAATGTATGTTTAGAATGGGGTTTGGCTGCTTTTCCCTGCTGTGTTTATGCCGCTTTACACCCTCTTGATTCACTTGCAGAGAGATATCAATACATAGGTTTTCAGATTCATACTAGTCAGATATATTCTTGTGCGGTGACTAGGGGGTGTTGAGTCCAGTTCACTGAGCAGGGAGTAGGCCTTGTCTATTACATATTTGGCTTATGGAGCGGTCTCTGAGCTAATTTCAAACCCTTGTTTTATGCATCACCCCACCTCACCTTTCCGGTTAAGCAGCCATAGTGTGTCTTCTAAAGTTGTGACTCTGTTCTGTTTTGTAATTCAGTTCAAGTGTAGCGATTTTGACATTCCCTCTATAAGCGATATCTTAGGATAAGTGTCTTTTTCTGTGTGACTTATTTCACTTAGAATCATCGTACCTAAATCCACTCATCATGCTGCTAACTAGCCTTATGACATTGATTTCATGGCTGAGTGATATTCCATTGGGCCAAGTACCACCATTTCTTTATCCATTTTTCTCTTTCCTGGGATATTGAAGGTGTACCGAAGCGGAGATTCTTGGAAACAGAGCAGCCGTAAACTTTAGGGTGCCTGTGTCTTGTTGATTTTTAGTTTTCCCAATTTATACGCCCATGAGTGGAAGTGCCCTATGCTCTCTACGCTGTGTTTATTACTTGTTTCAGGACACACCGTACTCTTCTCCAGAGTGCCTGTTGGCAATTTACATCCCGCCCATCAGCGTAGCAAGGCTCCCATGTCTCCATGGCCTGTCCTGCTTTTCTGGTTTTTACAGTTGGTTCAGCATGGCCCTTTTGACCGAGGGCAAGCGAGACTTCTTTGTAGCGCTGATTTGCCCTTCCGGCTTGCTCTGTTGGCCAAAAAGGGCGTATGCGTTTTTTCCTGAATATATTCAGGAAAAAACGCATACGCCCTTTTTGCCAAGGGCATCATTGTCAACGTTTTGCCGCTTTTCATGTGCTTTAAAGGCGAGTCGAATCTACCTCCTGAAATCTGTTTCCTGCAAATCTGCCTTGCTTTCAAATCCTCTTCGTTGCCTTCCCTAAATATATTTGTGGACGAGAGTTCTCATTTATAACACTGCACGTTTGTGAATTGCAGTGCCCCTGAGCTCCATTTGTCTCCTCGCTTTTTTGGGAGCTGGCCGCAAAAGCGCAGGATTGCTTCAGGCCCTATTTTGGTTCTGGGGGGCAGGCTGAGCCTGTGGTTCATTCTTCTTCCTGATGGGAAAATGGAGTGACCTGTGCCTGTCCCAACACCTAGGGCTAGTCTCTCGTTGGTTCCCCGTCTTCCCGTTCATCCTCAGGACAAATTGCAACCTGGACGAAACAGGAGGTTAAAGGTGCTGATTCTCCAAGTAGGGAGATGGTTAGTCAAGCGGCTGGAATGGCGAACCCGAGCACAAGGAGAGGAGAAATGAGGTGCGTTTTAGAAACCTTTCCCGATCTCACGGCATACCATCTTCTGGGTTTCCCATGCATGTTTTGATGTAGGAAGATTCCCTTGTACCTGGAGATTTGAGACCCATGGGGTGGGTACCCCGCGGTATTACTTTAAAGTATCTGCATTTGCTCACCCAACCTCACCAATTCTCTCAGCCCCAAGAGTGTCCAGCCTTATGTCTCATCCAGCTGTGGGTCTAGATATGGTCAATCCAGGTTGTATCAGAGACCCTGAACGGATTTTGTAAGAATTTCTATCTCTTTCACTGTCTTTGCTTTGTGGGTTTTTTAAAGTAATGTATGTTTAGAATGGGGTTTGGCTGCTTTTCCCTGCTGTGTTGATGCCGCTTTACACCCTCTTGATTCACTTGCAGCGAGATATCGATACATAGGTTTTCAGATTCATACTAGTCAGATATATTCTTGTGCGGTGACTAGGGGGTGTTGAGTCCAGTTCACTGAGGAGGGAGTAGGCCTTGTCTATTACATATTTGGCTTATGGAGCGGTGTCTGAGCTAATTTCAAACCCTTGTTTTATGCATCACCCCACCTCACCTTTCCCGTTAAGCAGCCATAGTGTGTCTTCTAAAGGTGTGACTCTGTTCTGTTTTGTAATTCAGTTCAAGTGTAGCGATTTTGACATTCCCTCTATAAGCGATATCTTAGGATAAGTGTCTTTTTCTGTGTGACTTATTTCACTTAGAATCATCGTCGCTATATCCACTCATCATGCTGCTATCTAGCCTTATGACATTGATTTCATGGCTGAGTGATATTCCATTGTGCCAAGTCCCACCATTTCTTTATCCATTTTTCTCTTTCTGGGATATTGAAGGTGTACCGAAGTGGAGGTTCTTGGAAACAGAGCAGCCGTAAAGTTTGGGGTGCCTGTGTCTTGTTGATTTTTAGTTTTCCCGATTTATACGCCCATGAGTGGAAATGCCCTATGCTCTCTAAGCTGTGTTTATTACTTGTTTCAGGACACACCGTACACTTCTCCAGAGTGCCTGTTGGCAATTTACATCCCGCCCTTCAGCGTAGCAAGACTCCCATGTCTCCATGGCCTGTCCTGCTTTTCTGGTTTTTACACTTTTTTCAGCATGACCCTTTTAACCGAGGGCAAGCGAGACTTCTTTGTAGCGCTGATTTGCCCTTCAGGCTTGCTTGGTTGGCCAAAAAGGGCGTATGCGTTTTTTCCTGAATATATTCAGGAAAAAAAGCATACGCCCTTTTTGGCCAAGGGCATCATTGTCAACGTTTTGACGCTTTTCATGTGCTTTAAAGGCGAGTCGAATCTACCTCCTGAAATCTGTTTCCTGCAAATCTGCCTTGCTTTCAAATCCTCTTCGTTGCCTTCCCTCAATATATTTGTGGATGAGAGTTCTCATTTATAACTCTGCACGTTTGTGAATTGCAGTGCCCCTGAGCTCCATTTGTCTCCTCGCTTTTTTGGGAGCTGGCCGCAAAAGCGCAGGATTGCTTCAGGCCCTATTTTGGTTCTGGGGGGCAGGCTGAGCCTGTGGTTCATTCTTCTTCCTGATGGGAAAATGGAGTGACCTATGCCTGTACCAACACATAGGGCTCGTCTCTCGTTGGTTCCGCGTCTTCCCGTTCATCCTCAGGACAAATTGCAACCTGTACAATCAGGAGGTTAAAGGTGCTGATTCCCCAATAGGGAGATGGTTAGTCAAGCGGCTGGAATGGCGAACCCTAGCACAAGGAGAGGAGAAATGAGGTGCGTTTTAGAAACCTTTCCCGATCTCACGGCATACCATCTTCTCGGTTTCCCATGCATGTTTTGATGTAGGAAGGTTCCCTTGTACCTGGAGATTTGAGACCCATGGGGTGGGTACCCCGCGGTATTACTTTAAAGTATCTGCATTTGCTCACCCAACCTCACCAATCCTCTCAGCCCCAAGAGTGTCCAGCCTTATGTCTCATCCAGCTGTGGGTCTAGATATGGTCAATCCAGGTTGCATCAGAGACCCTGAACGGATTTTGTAAGAATTTCTCTCTCTTTCACTGTCTTTGTTTTGTGGGTTTTTTAAAGTAATTTATGTTTAGAATCGGGCTTGGCTGCTTTTCCCTGCTATGTTGATGCCGCTTTACACCCTCTTGATTCACTTGCAGAGAGATATCGATACATAGGTTTTCAGATTCTTACTAGTCAGATATATTCTTGTGTGGTGACTAGGGTGTGTTGAGTCCACTTCACTGAGCAGGGAGTAGGCCTTGTCTATTACATATTTGGCTTATGGAGCGGTCTCTGAGCTAATTTCAAACCCTTGTTTTATGCATCACCCCACCTCACCTTTCCCGTTAAGCAGCCATAGTGTGTCTTCTAAAGGTGTGACTCTGTTCTGTTTTGTAATTCAGTTCAAGTGTAGCGATTTTGACATTCCCTCTATAAGCGATATCTTAGGATAAGTGTCTTTTTCTGTGTGACTTATTTCACTTAGAATCATCGTACCTAAATCCACTCATCATGCTGCTAACTAGCCTTATGACATTGATTTCATGGCTGAGTGATATTCCATTGTGCCAAGTACCACCATTTCTTTATCCATTTTTCTCTTTCCTGGAATGTTGAAGGTGTACCGAAGCGGAGGTTCTTGGAAACAGAGCAGCCGTAAACTTTAGGGTGCCTGTGTCTTGTTGATTTTTAGTTTTCCCAATTTATACGCCCATGAGTGGAAGTGCCCTATGCTCTCTACGCTGTGTTTATTACTTGTTTCAGGACACACCGTACTCTTCTCCAGAGTGCCTGTTGGCAATTTATATCCCGCCCATCAGCGTAGCGAGGCTCCCATGTCTCCATGGCCTGTCCTGCTTTTCTGGTTTTTACACTTGGTTCAGCATGGCCCTTTTGACCGAGGGCAAGCGAGACTTCTTTGTAGCGCTGATTTGCCCTTCCGGCTTGCTTGGTTGGCCAAAAAGGGCGTATGCGTTTTTTCCTGAATATATTCAGGAAAAAACGCATACGCCCTTTTTGCCAAGGGCATCATTGTCAACGTTTTGCCGCTTTTCATGTGCTTTAAAGGCGAGTCGAATCTACCTCCTGAAATCTGTTTCCTGCAAATCTGCCTTGCTTTCAAATCCTCTTCGTTGCCTTCCCTCAATATATTTGTGGACGAGAGTTCTCATTTATAACTCTGCACGTTTGTGAATTGCAGTGCCCCTGAGCTCCATTTGTCTCTTCGCTTTTTTGGGAGCTGGCCGCAAAAGCGCAGGATTGCTTCAGGCCCTATTTTGGTTCTGGGGGGCAGGCTGAGCCTGTGGTTCATTCTTCTTCCTGATGGGAAAATGGAGTGACCTGTGCCTGTCCCAACACCTAGGGCTAGTCTCTCGTTGGTTCCCCGTCTTCCCGTTCATCCTCAGGACAAATTGCAACGTGGACGAAACAGGAGGTTAAAGGTGCTGATTCTCCAAGTAGGGAGATGGTTAGTCAAGCGGCTGGAATGGCGAACCCGAGCACAAGGAGAGGAGAAATGAGGTGCGTTTTAGAAACCTTTCCCGATCTCACGGCATACCATCTTCTGGGTTTCCCATGCATGTTTTGATGTAGGAAGATTCCCTTGTACCTGGAGATTTGAGACCCATGGGGTGGGTACACCATGGTATTACTTTAAAGTATCTGCATTTGCTCACCCAACCTCACCAATTATCTCAGCCCCAAGAGTGTCCAGCCTTATGTCTCATCCAGCTGTGGGTCTAGATATGGTCAATCCAGGTTGCATCAGAGACCCTGAACGGATTTTGTAAGAATTTCTATCTCTTTCACTGTCTTTGCTTTGTGGGTTTTTTAAAGTAATGTATGTTTAGAATGGGGTTTGGCTGCTTTTCCCTGCTGTGTTTATGCCGCTTTACACCCTCTTGATTCACTTGCAGAGAGATATCAATACATAGGTTTTCAGATTCATACTAGTCAGATATATTCTTGTGCGGTGACTAGGGGGTGTTGAGTCCAGTTCACTGAGCAGGGAGTAGGCCTTGTCTATTACATATTTGGCTTATGGAGCGGTCTCTGAGCTAATTTCAAACCCTTGTTTTATGCATCACCCCACCTCACCTTTCCGGTTAAGCAGCCATAGTGTGTCTTCTAAAGTTGTGCCTCTGTTCTGTTTTGTAATTCAGTTCAAGTGTAGCGATTTTGACATTCCCTCTATAAGCGATATCTTAGGATAAGTGTCTTTTTCTGTGTGACTTATTTCACTTAGAATCATCGTACCTAAATCCACTCATCATGCTGCTAACTAGCCTTATGACATTGATTTCATGGCTGAGTGATATTCCATTGTGCCAAGTCCCACCATTTCTTTATCCATTTTTCTCTTTCCTGGGATATTGAAGGTGTACCGAAGCGGAGATTCTTGGAAACAGAGCAGCCGTAAACTTTAGGGTGCCTGTGTCTTGTTGATTTTTAGTTTTCCCAATTTATACGCCCATGAGTGGAAGTGCCCTATGCTCTCTACGCTGTGTTTATTACTTGTTTCAGGACACACCGTACTCTTCTCCAGAGTGCCTGTTGGCAATTTACATCCCGCCCTTCAGCGTAGCAAGGCTCCCATGTCTCCATGGCCTGTCCTGCTTTTCTGGTTTTTACACTTTTTTCAGCATGACCCTTTTAACCGAGGGCAAGCGAGACTTCTTTGTAGCGCTGATTTGCCCTTCAGGCTTGCTTGGTTGGCCAAAAAGGGCGTATGCGTTTTTTCCTGAATATATTCAGGAAAAAACGCATACGCCCTTTTTGGCCAAGGGCATCATTGTCAACGTTTTGACGCTTTTCATGTGCTTTAAAGGCGAGTCGAATCTACCTCCTGAAATCTGTTTCCTGCAAATCTGCCTTGCTTTCAAATCCTCTTCGTTGCCTTCCCTCAATATATTTGTGGATGAGAGTTCTCATTTATAACTCTGCACGTTTGTGAATTGCAGTGCCCCTGAGCTCCATTTGTCTCCTCGCTTTTTTGGGAGCTGGCCGCAAAAGCGCAGGATTGCTTCAGGCCCTATTTTGGTTCTGGGGGGCAGGCTGAGCCTGTGGTTCATTCTTCTTCCTGATGGGAAAATGGAGTGACCTATGCCTGTACCAACACATAGGGCTCGTCTCTCGTTGGTTCCGCGTCTTCCCGTTCATCCTCAGGACAAATTGCAACCTGTACAATCAGGAGGTTAAAGGTGCTGATTCTCCCAGTAGGGAGATGGTTAGTCAAGCGGCTGGAATGGCGAACCCTAGCACAAGGAGAGGAGAAATGAGGTGCGTTTTAGAAACCTTTCCCGATCTCACAGCATACCATCTTCTGGGTTTCCCATGCATGTTTTGATGTAGGAAGATTCCCTTGTACCTGGAGATTTGAGACCCATGGGGTGGGTACCCCGCGGTATTACTTTAAAGTATCTGCATTTGCTCACCCAACCTCACCAATCCTCCCAGCCCCAAGAGTGTCCAGCCTTATGTCTCATCCAGCTGTGGGTCTAGGTATGGTCAATCCAGGTTGCATCAGAGACCCTGAACGGATTTTGTAAGAATTTCTATCTCTTTCACTGTCTTTGCTTTGTGGGTTTTTTAAATTAATGTATGTTTAGAATGGGGTTTGGCTGCTTTTCCCTGCTGTGTTTATGCCGCTTTACACCCTCTTGATTCACTTGCAGAGAGATATCAATACATAGGTTTTCAGATTCATACTAGTCAGATATATTCTTGTGCGGTGACTAGGGGGTGTTGAGTCCAGTTCACTGAGCAGGGAGTAGGCCTTGTCTATTACATATTTGACTTATGGAGCGGTCTCTGAGCTAATTTCAAACCCTTGTTTTATGCATCACCCCACCTCACCTTTCCGGTTAAGCAGCCATAGTGTGTCTTCTAAAGTTGTGCCTCTGTTCTGTTTTGTAATTCAGTTCAAGTGTAGCGATTTTGACATTCCCTCTATAAGCGATATCTTAGGATAAGTGTCTTTTTCTGTGTGACTTATTTCACTTAGAATCAACGTACCTAAATCCACTCATCATCCTGCTAACTAGCTTTATGACATTGATTTCATGGCTGAGTGATATTCCATTGTGCCAAGTACTACCATTTCTTTATCCATTTTTCTCTTTCCTGGGATATTGAAGGTGTACCGAAGCGGAGATTCTTGGAAACAGAGCAGCCGTAAACTTTAGGGTGCCTGTGTCTTGTTGATTTTTAGTTTTCCCAATTTATACACCCATGAGTGGAAGTGCCCTATGCTCTCTACGCTGTGTTTTTTACTTGTTTCAGGACACACCGTACTCTTCTCCAGAGTGCCTGTTGGCAATTTATATCCCGCCCATCAACGTAGCAAGGCTCCCATGTCTCCATGGCCTGTCCTGCTTTTCTGGTTTTTACACTTTGTTCAGCATGGCCCTTTTGACCGAGGGCAAGCGAGAGTTCTTTGTAGCGCTGATTTGCCCTTCTGGCTTGCTTGGCTGGCCAAAAAGGGCGTATGCGTTTTTTCCTGAATATATTCCGGAAAAAACGCATACGCCCTTTTTGGCCAAGGGCATCATTGTCAACATTTTCCCGCTTTTCATGTACTTTAAAGGCGAGTCGAATCTACCTCCTGAAATCTGTTTCCTGCAAATCTGCCTTGCTTTCAAATCCTCTTCGTTGCCTTCCCTCAATATATTTGTGGACGAGAGTTCTCATTTATAACTCTGCACGTTTGTGAATTGCAGTGCCCCTGAGCTCCATTTGTCTCCTCGCTTTTTTGGGAGCTGGCCGCAAAAGCGCAGGATTGCTTCAGGCCCTATTTTGGTTCTGGGGGGCAGGCTGAGCCTGTGGTTCATTCTTCCTCCTGATGGGAAAATGGAGTGACCTATGCCTGTCCCAACAACTAGGGCTCGTCTCTCGTTGGTTCCGCGTCTTCCCGTTCAACCTCAGGACAAATTGCAACCTGTACAATCAGGAGGTTAAAGGTGCTGATTCTCCAAGTAGGGAGATGGTTAGTCAAGCGGCTGGAATGGCGAACCCGAGCACAAGGAGAGGAGAAATGAGGTGCGTTTTAGAAACCTTTCCCGATCTCACGGCATACCATCTTCTGGGTTTCCCATGCATGTTTTGATGTAGGAAGATTCCCTTGTACCTGGAGATTTGAGACCCATGGGGTGGGTACCCCGCGGTATTACTTTAAAGTATCTGCATTTGCTCACCCAACCTCACCAATCCTCTCAGCCCCAAGAGTGTCCAGCCTTATGTCTCATCCAGCTGTGGGTCTAGATATGGTCAATCCAGGTTGCATCAGAGACCCTGAACGGATTTTGTAAGAATTTCTCTCTCTTTCACTGTCTTTGTTTTGTGGGTATTTTAAAGTAATTTATGTTTAGAATAGGGCTTGGCTGCTTTTCCCTGCTGTGTTGATGCCGCTTTACACCCTCCTGATTCACTTGCAGAGATATCGATACATAGGTTTTCAGATTCTTACTAGTCAGATATATTCTTGTGTGGTGACTAGGGTGTGTTGAGTCCAGTTCACTGAGCAGGGAGTAGGCCTTGTCTATTACATATTTGGCTTATGGAGCGTTCTCTGAGCTAATTTCAAACCCTTGTTTTATGCATCACCCCACCTCACGTTTCCCGTTAAGCAGCCATAGTGTGTCTTGTAAAGGTGTGAGTCTGTTCTGTTTTGTAATTCAATTCAAGTGTAGCGATTTTGACATTCCCTCTATAAGCGATATCTTAGGATAAGTGTCTTTTTCTGTGTGACTTATTTCACTTAGAATCATCGTACCTAAATCCACTCATCATGCTGCTAACTAGCCTTATGACATTGATTTCATGGCTGAGTGATATTCCATTGTGCCAAGTACCACCATTTCTTTATCCATTTTTCTCTTTCCTGGGATATTGAAGGTGTACCGAAGCGGAGGATCTTGGAAACAGAGCAGCCGTAAACTTTAGGGTGCCTGTGTCTTGTTGATTTTTAGTTTTCCCAATTTATACGCCCATGAGTGGAAGTGCCCTATGCTCTCTACGCTGTGTTTATTACTTGTTTCAGGACACACCATACTCTTCTCCAGAGTGCCTGTTGGCAATTTACATCCCGCCCATCAGCGTAGCAAGGCTCCCATGTCTCCATGGCCTGTCCTGCTTTTCTGGTTTTTACAATTTGTTCAGCATGGCCCTTTTGACCGAGGGCAAGGGAGACTTCTTTGTAGCGCTGATTTGCCCTTCTGGCTTGCTCTGTTGGCCAAAAAGGGCGTATGCGTTTTTTCCTGAATATATTCAGGAAAAAAAGCATACGCCCTTTTTGGCCAAGGGCATCATTGTCAACGTTTTGACGCTTTTCATGTGCTTTAAAGGCGAGTCGAATCTACCTCCTGAAATCTGTTTCCTGCAAATCTGCCTTGCTTTCAAATCCTCTTCGTTGCCTTCCCTCAATATATTTGTGGATGAGAGTTCTCATTTATAACTCTGCACGTTTGTGAATTGCAGTGCCCCTGAGCTCCATTTGTCTCCTCGCTTTTTTGGGAGCTGGCCGCAAAAGCGCAGGATTGCTTCAGGCCCTATTTTGGTTCTGGGGGGCAGGCTGAGCCTGTGGTTCATTCTTCTTCCTGATGGGAAAATGGAGTGACCTATGCCTGTACCAACACATAGGGCTCGTCTCTCGTTGGTTCCGCGTCTTCCCGTTCATCCTCAGGACAAATTGCAACCTGTACAATCAGGAGGTTAAAGGTGCTGATTCTCCAAGTAGGGAGATGGTTAGTCAAGCGGCTGGAATGGCGAACCCTAGCACAAGGAGAGGAGAAATGAGGTGCGTTTTAGAAACCTTTCCCGATCTCACGGCATACCATCTTCTCGGTTTCCCATGCATGTTTTGATGTAGGAAGATTCCCTTGTACCTGGAGATTTGAGACCCATGGGGTGGGTACCCCGCGGTATTACTTTAAAGTATCTGCATTTGCTCACCCAACCTCACCAATCCTCTCAGCCCCAAGAGTGTCCAGCCTTATGTCTCATCCAGCTGTGGGTCTAGATATGGTCAATCCAGGTTGCATCAGAGACCCTGAACGGATTTTGTAAGAATTTCTCTCTCTTTCACTGTCTTTGTTTTGTGGGTTTTTTAAAGTAATTTATGTTTAGAATCGGGCTTGGCTGCTTTTCCCTGCTGTGTTGATGCCGCTTTACACACTCTTGATTCACTTGCAGAGAGATATCGATACATAGGTTTTCAGATTCTTACTAGTCAGATATATTCTTGTGTGGTGACTAAGGTGTGTTGAGTCCAGTTCACTGAGCAGGGAGTAGGCCTTGTCTATTACATATTTGGCTTATGGAGCGGTCTCAGAGCTAATTTCAAACCCTTGTTTTATGCATCACCCCAACTCACCTTTCCGGTTAAGCAGCCATAGTGTGTCTTCTAAAGGTGTGACTCTGTTCTGTTTTGTAATTCAGTTCAAGTGTAGCGATTTTGACATTCCCTCTATAAGCGATATCTTAGGATAAGTGTCTTTTTCTGTGTGACTTATTTCACTTAGAATCATCGTACCTAAATCCACTCATCATGCTGCTAACTAGCCTTATGACATTGATTTCATGGCTGAGTGATATTCCATTGTGCCAAGTACCACCATTTCTTTATCCATTTTTCTCTTTCCTGGGATATTGAAGGTGTACCGAAGCGGAGGTTCTTGGAAACAGAGCAGCCGTAAAGTTTGGGGTGCCTGTGACTTGTTTACTTTTAGTTTTCCCAATTTATACGCCCATGAGTGGAAGTGCCCTATGCTCTCAACGCTGTGTTTATTACTTGTTTCAGGACACACCGTACTCTTCTCCAGAGTGCCTGTTGGCAATTTATATCCCGCCCATCAACGTAGCAAGGCTCCCATGTCTCCATGGCCTGTCCTGCTTTTCTGGTTTTTACACTTGGTTCAGCATGGCCCTTTTGACCGAGGGCAAGCGAGACTTCTTTGTAGCGCTGATTTGCCCTTCCGGCTTGCTTGGTTGGCCAAAAAGGGCGTATGCGTTTTTTCCTGAATATATTCAGGAAAAAAAGCATACGCCCTTTTTGGCCAAGGGCATCATTGTCAACGTTTTGCCGCTTTTCACAGGCTTTAAAGGCGACTCGAATCTACCTCCTGAAATCTCTTTCCTGCAAATATGCCTTGCTTTCAAATCCTCTTCGTTGCCTTCCCTCAATATATTGTGGACGAGAGTTCTCATTTATAACTCTGCACGTTTGTGAATTGCAGTGCCCCTGAGCTCCATTTGTCTCCTCGCTTTTTTGGGAGCTGGCCGCAAAAGCGCAGGATTGCTTCAGGCCCTATTTTGGTTCTGGGCGGCAGGCTGAGCCTGTGGTTCATTCTTCTTCCTGATGGGAAAATGGAGTGACCTATGCCTGTCCCAACAACTAGGGCTCGTCTCTCGTTGGTTCCGCGTCTTCCCGTTCATCCTCAGGACAAATTGCAACCTGTACAATCAGGAGGTTAAAGGTGCTGATTCTCCAAGTAGGGAGATGGTTAGTCAAGCGGCTGGAATGGCGAACCCGAGCACAAGGAGAGGAGAAATGAGGTGCGTTTTAGAAACCTTTCCCGATCTCACGGCATACCATCTTCTGGGTTTCCCATGCATGTTTTGATGTAGGAAGATGCCCTTGTACCTGGAGATTTGAGACCCATGGGGTGGGTACCCCGCGGTATTACTTTAAAGTATCTGCATTTGCTCACCCAACCTCACCAATCCTCTCAGCCCCAAGAGTGTCCAGCCTTATGTCTCATCCCGCTGTGGGTCTAGATATGGTCAATCCAGGTTGCATCAGAGACCCTGAACGGATTTTGTAAGAATTTCTATCTCTTTCACTGTCTTTGCTTTGTGGGTTTTTTAAAGTAATGTATGTTTAGAATGGGGTTTGGCTGCTTTTCCCTGCTGTGTTTATGCCGCTTTACACCCTCTTGATTCACTTGCAGAGAGATATCAATACATAGGTTTTCAGATTCATACTAGTCAGATATATTCTTGTGCGGTGACTAGGGGGTGTTGAGTCCAGTTCACTGAGCAGGGAGTAGGCCTTGTCTATTACATATTTGGCTTATGGAGCGGTCTCTGAGCTAATTTCAAACCCTTTTTTTATGCATCACCCCACCTCACCTTTCCCGTTAAGCAGCCATAGTGTGTCTTCTAAAGTTGTGCCTCTGTTCTGTTTTGTAATTCAGTTCAAGTGTAGCGATTTTGACATTCATTCTATAAGCGATAACTTAGGATAAGTGCCTTTTTCTGTGTGACTTATTTCACTTAGAATCATCGTACCTAAATCAACTCATCATGCTGCTAACTAGCCTTATGACATTGATTTCATGGCTGAGTGATATTCCATTGTGCCATGTACCACCATTTCTTTATCCACTTTTCTCTTTCCTGGGATAGTGAAGGTGTACCGAAGCGGAGGTTCTTGGAAACAGAGCAGCCGTAAAGTTTGGGGTGCCTGTGTCTTGTTTACTTTTAGTTTTCCCAATTTATACGCCCATGAGTGGAAGTGCCCTATGCTCTCAACGCTGTGTTTATTACTTGTTTCAGGACACACCGTACTCTTCTCCAGAGTGCCTGTTGGCAATTTATATCCCGCCCATCAACGTAGCAAGGCTCCCATGTCTCCATGGCCTGTCCTGCTTTTCTGGTTTTTACACTTTGTTCAGCATGGCCCTTTTGACCGAGGGCAAGCGAGAGTTCTTTGTAGCGCTGATTTGCCCTTCTGGCTTGCTTGGCTGGCCAAAAAGGGCGTATGCGTTTTTTCCTGAATATATTCAGGAAAAAACGCATACGCCCTTTTTGGCCAAGGGCATCATTGTCAGCATTTTGCTGCTTTTCATGTACTTTAAAGGCGAGTCGAATCTACCTCCTAAAATCTGTTTCCTGCAAATCTGCCTTGCTTTCAAATCCTCTTCGTTGCCTTCCCTCAATATATTTGTGGACGAGAGTTCTCATTTATAACTCTGCACGTTTGTGAATTGCAGTGCCCCTGAGCTCCATTTGTCTCCTCGCTTTTTTGGGAGCTGGCCGCAAAAGCGCAGGATTGCTTCAGGCCCTATTTTGGTTCTGGGGGGCAGGCTGAGCCTGTGGTTCATTCTTCTTCCTGATGGGAAAATGGAGTGACCTATGCCTGTCCCAACAACTAGGGCTCGTCTCTCGTTGGTTCCGCGTCTTCCCGTTCAACCTCAGGACAAACTGCAACCTGTACAATCAGGAGGTTAAAGGTGCTGATTCTCCAAGTAGGGAGATGGTTAGTCAAGCGGCTGGAATGGCGAACCCGAGCACAAGGAGAGGAGAAATGAGGTGCGTTTTAGAAACCTTTCCCGATCTCACGGCATACCATCTTCTGGGTTTCCCATGCATGTTTTGATGTAGGAAGATTCCCTTGTACCTGGAGATTTGAGACCCATGGGGTGGGTACCCCGCGGTATTACTTTAAAGTATCTGCATTTGCTCACCCAACCTCACCAATCCTCTCAGCCCCAAGAGTGTCCAGCCTTATGTCTCATCCAGCTGTGGGTCTAGATATGGTCAATCCAGGTTGCATCAGAGACCCTGAACGGATTTTGTAAGAATTTCTCTCTCTTTCACTGTCTTTGTTTTGTGGGTTTTTTAAAGTAATTTATGTTTAGAATCGGGCTTGGCTGCTTTTCCCTGCTGTGTTGATGCCGCTTTACACTCTCTTGATTCACTTGCAGAGAGATATCGATACATAGGTTTTCAGATTCTTACTAGTCAGATATATTCTTGTGTGGTGACTAGGGTGTGTTGAGTCCACTTCACTGAGCAGGGAGTAGGCCTTGTCTATTACATATTTGGCTTATGGAGCGGTCTCTGAGCTAATTTCAAACCCTTGTTTTATGCATCACCCCACCTCACCTTTCCCGTTAAGCAGCCATAGTGTGTCTTCTAAAGGTGTGACTCTGTTCTGTTTTGTAATTCAGTTCAAGTGTAGCGATTTTGACATTCCCTCTATAAGCGATATCTTAGGATAAGTGTCTTTTTCTGTGTGACTTATTTCACTTAGAATCATCGTACCTAAATCCACTCATCATGCTGCTAACTAGCCTTATGACATTGATTTCATGGCTGAGTGATATTCCATTGTGCCAAGTACCACCATTTGTTTATCCATTTTTCTCTTTCCTGGAATATTGAAGGTGTACCGAAGCGGAGGTTCTTGGAAACAGAGCAGCCGTAAACTTTAGGGTGCCTGTGTCTTGTTGATTTTTAGTTTTCCCAATTTATACGCCCATGAGTGGAAGTGCCCTATGCTCTCTACGCTGTGTTTATTACTTGTTTCAGGACACACCGTACTCTTCTCCAGAGTGCCTGTTGGCAATTTACATCCCGCCCATCAGCGTAGCAAGGCTCCCATGTCTCCATGGCCTGTCCTGCTTTTCTGGTTTTTACACTTGGTTCAGCATGGCCCTTTTGACCGAGGGCAAGCGGGACTTCTTTGTAGTGCTGATTTGCCCTTCCGGCTTGCTTGGTTGGCCAAAAAGGGCGTATGCGTTTTTTCCTGAATATATTCAGGAAAAAACGCATACGCCCTTTTTGGCCAAGGGCATCATTGTCAACGTTTTGCCGCTTTTCATGTGCTTTAAAGGCGAGTCGAATCTACCTCCTGAAATCTGTTTCCTGCAAATCTGCCTTGCTTTCAAATCCTCTTCGTTGCCTTCCCTCAATATATTTGTGGACGAGAGTTCTCATTTATAACTCTGCACGTTTGTGAATTGCAGTGCCCCTGAGCTCCATTTGTCTCCTCGCTTTTTTGGGAGCTGGCCGCAAAAGCGCAGGATTGCTTCAGGCCCTATTTTGGTTCTGGGGGGCAGGCTGAGCCTGTGGTTCATTCTTCTTCCTGATGGGAAAATGGAGTGACCTGTGCCTGTCCCAACACCTAGGGCTAGTCTCTCGTTGGTTCCCCATCTTCCCGTTCATCCTCAGGACAAATTGCAACCTGGACGAAACAGGAGGTTAAAGGTGCTGATTCTCCAAGTAGGGAGATGGTTAGTCAAGCGGCTGGAATGGCGAACCCGAGCACAAAGAGAGGAGAAATGAGGTGCGTTTTAGAAACCTTTCCCGATCTCACGGCATACCATCTTCTGGGTTTCCCATGCATGTTTTGATGTAGGAAGATTCCCTTGTACCTGGAGATTTGAGACCCATGGGGTGGGTACCCCGCGGTATTACTTTAAAGTATCTGCATTTGCTCACCCAACCTCACCAATTCTCTCAGCCCCAAGAGTGTCCAGCCTTATGTCTCATCCAGCTGTGGGTCTAGATATGGTCAATCCAGGTTGCATCAGAGACCCTGAACGGATTTTGTAAGAATTTCTATCTCTTTCACTGTCTTTGCTTTGTGGGTTTTTTAAAGTAATGTATGTTTAGAATGGGGTTTGGCTGCTTTTCCCTGCTGTGTTTATGCCCCTTTACACCCTCTTGATTCACTTGCAGAGAGATATCAATACATAGGTTTTCAGATTCATACTAGTCAGATATATTCTTGTGCGGTGACTAGGGGGTGTTGAGTCCAGTTCACTGAGCAGGGAGTAGGCCTTGTCTATTACATATTTGGCTTATGGAGCGGTGTCTCAGCTAATTTCAAACCCTTGTTTTATGCATCACCCCACCTCACCTTTCCGGTTAAGCAGCCATAGTGTGTCTTCTAAAGTTGTGCCTCTGTTCTGTTTTGTAATTCAGTTCAAGTGTAGCGATTTTGACATTCCCTCTATAAGCGATAACTTAGGATAAGTGTCTTTTTCTGTGTGACTTATTTCACTTAGAATCATCGTACCTAAATCCACTCATCATGCTGCTAACTAGCCTTATGACATTGATTTCATGGCTGAGTGATATTCCATTGGGCCAAGTACCACCATTTCTTTATCCATTTTTCTCTTTCCTGGGATATTGAAGGTGTACCGAAGCGGAGATTCTTGGAAACAGAGCAGCCGTAAACGTTTGGGTGCCTGTGTATTGCTGATTTTTAGTTTTCCCAATTTATACGCCCATGAGTGGAAGTGCCCTATGCTCTCTACGCTGTGTTTATTACTTGTTTCAGGACACACCGTACTCTTCTCCAGAGTGCCTGTTGACAATTTACATCCCGCCCATCAGCGTAGCAACGCTCCCATGTCTCCATGGCCTGTCCTGCTTTTCTGGTTTTTACACATTTTTCAGCATGGCCCTTCTGACCGAGGGCAAGCCAGACTTCTTGGTAGCGCTGATTTGCCCTTCCGGCTTGCTTGGTTGGCCAAAAAGGGCGTATGCGTTTTTTCCTGAATATATTCAGGAAAAAACGCATACGCCCTTTTTGGCCAAGGGCATCATTGTCAACGTTTTGCCGCTTTTCACGTGCTTTAAAGGCGAGTCGAATCTACCTCCTGAAATCTGTTTTCCTGCATATCTGCCTTGCTTTCAAATCCTCTTCGTTGCCTTCCCTCAATATATTTGTGGACGAGAGTTCTCATTTATAACTCTGCACGTTTGTGAATTGCAGTGCCCCTGAGCTCCATTTGTCTCCTCGCTTTTTTGGGAGCTGGCCGCAAAAGCGCAGGATTGCTTCAGGCCCTATTTTGGTTCTGGGGGGCAGGCTGAGCCTGTGGTTCATTCTTCTTCCTGATGGGAAAATGGAGTGACCTGTGCCTGTCCCAACACCTAGGGCTAGTCTCTCGTTGGTTCCCCGTCTTCCCGTTCATCCTCAGGACAAATTGCAACCTGTACGAAACAGGAGGTTAAAGGTGCTGATTCTCCAAGTAGGGAGATGGTTAGTCAAGCGGCTGTAATGGCGAACCCGAGCACAAGGAGAGGAGAAATGAGGTGCATTTTAGAAACCTTTCCCGATCTCACGGCATACCATCTTCTGGGTTTCCCATGCATGTTTTGATGTAGGAAGATTCCCTTGTACCTGGAGATTTGAGACCCATGGGGTGGGTACCCCGCGGTATTACTTTAAAGTATCTGCATTTGCTCACCCAACCTCACCAATCCTCTCAGCCCCAAGAGTGTCCAGCCTTATGTCTCATCCAGCTGTGGGTCTAGATATGGTCAATCCAGGTTGCATCAGAGACCCTGAACGGATTTTGTAAGAATTTCTCTCTCTTTCACTGTCTTTGCTTTGTGGGTTTTTTAAAGTAATTTATGTTTAGAATGGGGCTTGGCTGCTTTTCCCTGCTGTGTTGATGCCGCTTTACACCCTCTTGATTCACTTGCAGAGAGATATCGATACATAGGTTTTCAGATTCTTCCTAGTCAGATATATTCTTGTGTGGTGACTAGGGTGTGTTGAGTCCACTTCACTGAGCAGGGAGTAGGCCTTGTCTATTACATATTTGGCTTATGGAGCGGTCTCTGAGCTAATTTCAAACCCTTGTTTTATGCATCACCCCACCTCACCTTTCCCGTTAAGCAGCCATAGTGTGTCTTCTAAAGGTGTGACTCTGTTCTGTTTTGTAATTCAGTTCAAGTGTAGCGATTTTGACATTCCCTCTATAAGCGATATCTTAGGATAAGTGTCTTTTTCTGTGTGACTTATTTCACTTAGAATCATCGTACCTAAATCCACTCATCATGCTGCTAACTAGCCTTATGACATTGATTTCATGGCTGAGTGATATTCCATTGTGCCAAGTACCACCATTTGTTTATCCATTTTTCTCTTTCCTGGAATATTGAAGGTGTACCGAAGCGGAGGTTCTTGGCAACAGAGCAGCCGTAAACTTTAGGGTGCCTGTGTCTTGTTGATTTTTAGTTTTCCCAATTTATACGCCCATGAGTGGAAGTGCCCTATGCTCTCTACGCTGTGTTTATTACTTGTTTCAGGACAAACCGTACTCTTCTCCAGAGTTCCTGTTGGCAATTTACATCCCGCCCATCAGCGTAGCAAGGCTCCCATGTCTCCATGGCCTGTCCTGCTTTTCTGGTTTTTACACTTGGTTCAGCATGGCCCTTTTGACCGAGGGCAAGCGAGACTTCTTTGTAGCGCTGATTTGCCCTTCCGGCTTGCTTGGTTGGCCAAAAAGGGCGTATGCGTTTTTTCCTGAATATATTCAGGAAAAAACGCATACGCCCTTTTTGCCAAGGGCATCATTGTCAATGTTTTGCCGCTTTTCATGTGCTTTAAAGGCGAGTCGAATCTCCCTCCTGAAATCTGTTTCCTGCAAATCTGCCTTGCTTTCAAATCCTCTTCGTTGCCTTCCCTCAATACATTTGTGGACGAGAGTTCTCATTTATAACTCTGCACGTTTGTGAATTGCAGTGCGCCTGAGCTCCATTTGTCTCCTCGCTTTTTTGGGAGCTGGCCGCAAAAGCGCAGGATTGCTTCAGGCCCTATTTTGGTTCTGGGGGGCAGGCTGAGCCTGTGGTTCATTCTTCTTCCTGATGGGAAAATGGAGTGACCTGTGCCTGTCCCAACACCTAGGGCTAGTCTTTCGTTGGTTCCCCATCTTCCCGTTCATCGTCAGGACAAATTGCAACCTGGACGAAACAGGAGGTTAAAGGTGCTGATTCTCCAAGTAGGGAGATGGTTAGTCAAGCGGCTGGAATGGCGAACCCGAGCACAAGGAGAGGAGAAATGAGGTGCGTTTTAGAAACCTTTCCCGATCTCACGGCATACCATCTTCTGGGTTTCCCATGCATGTTTTGATGTAGGAAGATTCCCTTGTACCTGGAGATTTGAGACCCATGGGGTGGGTACCCCGCGGTATTACTTTAAAGTATCTGCATTTGCTCACCCAACCTCACCAATCCTCTCAGCCCCAAGAGTGTCCAGCCTTATGTCTCATCCAGCTGTGGGTCTAGATATGGTCAATCCAGGTTGCATCAGAGACCCTGAACGGATTTTGTAAGAATTTCTCTCTCTTTCACTGTCTTTGTTTTGTGGGTTTTTTAAAGTAATTTATGTTTAGAATCGGGCTTGGCTGCTTTTCCCTGCTGTGTTGATGCCGCTTTACACCCTCTTGATTCACTTGCAGAGAGATATCGATACATAGGTTTTCAGATTCTTACTAGTCAGATATATTCTTGTGCGGTGACTAGGGGGTGTTGAGTCCAGTTCACTGAGCAGGGAGTAGGCCTTGTCTATTACATATTTGGCTTATGGAGCGGTGTCTGAGCTAATTTCAAACCCTTGTTTTATGCATCACCCCACCTCACCTTTCCGGTTAAGCAGCCATAGTGTGTCTTCTAAAGTTGTGCCTCTGTTCTGTTTTGTAATTCAGTTCAAGTGTAGCGATTTTGACATTCCCTCTATAAGCGATATCTTAGGATAAGTGTCTTTTTCTGTGTGACTTATTTCACTTAGAATCATCGTACCTAAATCCACTCATCAGGCTGCTAACTAGCCTTATGACATTGATTTCATGGCTGAGTGATATTCCATTGGGCCAAGTACCACCATTTCTTTATCCATTTTTCTCTTTCCTGGGATATTGAAGGTGTACCGAAGCGGAGATTCTTGGAAACAGAGCAGCCGTAAACTTTAGGGTGCCTGTGTCTTGTTGATTTTTAGTTTTCCCAATTTATACGCCCATGAGTGGAAGTGCCCTATGCTCTCTACGCTGTGTTTATTACTTGTTTCAGGACACACCGTACTCTTCTCCAGAGTGCCTGTTGACAATTTACATCCCCCCCATCAGCGTAGCAAGGCTCCCATGTCTCCATGGCCTGTCCTGCTTTTCTGGTTTTTACACTTTGTTCAGCATGGCCCTTTTGACCGAGGGCAAGCGAGACTTCTTTGTAGCGCTGATTTGCCCTTCCGGCTTGCTTGGTTGGCCAAAAAGGGCGTATGCGTTTTTTCCTGAATATATTCAGGAAAAAACGCATACGCCCTTTTTGGCCAAGGGCATCATTGTCAACGTTTTGCCGCTTTTCATGTGCTTTAAAGGCGAGTCGAATCTACCTCCTGAAATCTGTTTCCTGCAAATCTGCTTTGCTTTCAAATCCTCTCCGTTGCCTTCCCTCAATATATTTGTGGACGAGAGTTCTCATTTATAACTCTGCATGTTTGTGAATTGCAGTGCCCCTGAGCTCCATTTGTCTCCTCGCTTTTTTGGGAGCTGGCCGCAAAAGCGCAGGATTGCTTCAGGCCCTATTTTGGTTCTGGGGGGCAGGCTGAGCCTGTGGTTCATTCTTCTTCCTGATGGGAAAATGGAGTGACCTGTGCCTGTCCCAACACCTAGGGCTAGTCTCTCGTTGGTTCCCCGTCTTCCCGTTCATCCTCAGGACAAATTGCAACCTGGAAGAAACAGGAGGTTAAAGGTGCTGATTCTCCAAGTAGGGAGATGGTTAGTCAAGCGGCTGGAATGGCGAACCCGAGCACAAGGAGAGGAGAAATGAGGTGCGAATTAGAAACCTTTCCCGATCTCACGGCATATCATCTTCTGGGTTTCCCATGCATGTTTTGATGTAGGAAGATGCCCTTGTACCTGGAGATTTGAGACCCATCGGGTGGGTACCCCGCGGTATTACTTTAAAGTATCTGCATTTGCTCACCCAATCTCACCAATCCTCTCAGCCCCAAGAGTGTCCAGCCTTATGTCTCATCCAGCTGTGGGTCTAGATATGGTCAATCCAGGTTGCATCAGAGACCCTGAACGGATATTGTAAGAATTTCTCTCTCTTTCACTGTCTTTGCTTTGTGGGTTTTTTAAAGTAATGTATGTTTAGAATAGGGTTTGGCTGCTTTTCCCTGCTGTGTTTATGCCGCTTTACACCCTCTTGATTCACTTGCAGCGAGATATCAATACATAGGTTTTCAGATTCATACTAGTCAGATATATTCTTGTGCGGTGACTAGGGGGTGTTGAGTCCAGTTCACTGAGCAGGGAGTAGGCCTTGTCTATTACATATTTGGCTTATGGAGCGGTGTCTGAGCTAATTTCAAACCCTTGTTTTATGCATCACCCCACCTCACCTTTCCGGTTAAGCAGCCATTGTGTGTCTTCTAAAGGTGTGCTTCTGTTCTGTTTTGTAATTCAGTTCAAGTGTAGCGATTTTGACATTCCCTCTATAAGCGATATCTTAGGATAAGTGCCTTTTTCTGTGTGACTTATTTCACTTAGAATCATCGTACCTAAATCCACTCAGCATGCTGCTAACTAGCCTTATGACATTGATTTCATGGCTGAGTGATATTCCATTGTGCCAAGTACCACCATTTCTTTATCCATTTTTCTCTTTCCTGGGATATTGAAGGTGTACCGAAGCGGAGGTTCTTGGCAACAGAGCAGCCGTAAAGTTTGGGGTACCTGTGTCTTGTTGACTTTTAGTTTTCCCAATTTATACGCCCATGAGTGGAAGTGCCCTATGCTCTCTACGCTGTGTTTATTACTTGTTTCAGGACACACCGTACTCTTCTCCAGAGTGCCTGTTGGCAATTTACATCCCGCCCATCAGCGTAGCAAGGCTCCCATGTCTCCATGGCCTGTCCTGCTTTTCTGGTTTTTACACTTTGTTCAGCATGGCCCTTGTGACCGAGGGCAAGCGAGACTTCTTTGTAGCGCTGATTTGCCCTTCCGGCTTGCTTGGTTGGCCAAAAAGGGCGTATGCGTTTTTTCCTGAATATATTCAGGAAAAAACGCATACGCCCTTTTTGGCCAAGGGCATCATTGTCAATGTTTTGCCGCTTTTCATGTGCTTTAAAGGCGAGTCGAATCTACCTCCTGAAATCTGTTTCCTGCAAATCTGCCTTGCTTTCAAATCCTCTTCGTTCCCTTCCCTCAATATATTTGTGGACGACAGTTCTCATTTATAACTCTGCACGTTTCTGAAATGCAGTGCCCCTGAGCTCCATTTGTCTCCTCGCTTTTTTGGGAGCTGGCCGCAAAAGCGCAGGATTGCTTCAGGCCCTATTTTGGTTCTGGGGGGCAGGCTGAGCCTGTGGTTCATTCTTCTTCCTGATGGGAAAATGGAGTGACCTGTGCCTGTCCCAACACCTAGGGCTCGTCTCTCGTTGGTTCCCCGTCTTCCCGTTCATCCTCAGGACAAATTACAACCTGGACGAAACAGGAGGTTAAAGGTGCTGATTCTCCAAGTAGGGAGATGGTTAGTCAAGCGGCTGGAATGGCGAACCCGAGCACAAGGAGAGGAGAAATGAGGTGCGTTTTAGAAACCTTTCCCGATCTCACGGCATACCATCTTCTGGGTTTCCCATGCATGTTTTGATGTAGGAAGATTCCCTTGTACCTGGAGATTTGAGACCCATGGGGTGGGTACCCCGCGGTATTACTTTAAAGTATCTGCATTTGCTCACCCAACCTCACCAATCCTCTCAGCCCCAAGAGTGTCCAGCCTTATGTCTCATCCAGCTGTGGGTCTAGATATGGTCAATCCAGGTTGCATCAGAGACCCTGAATGGATTTTGTAAGAATTTCTCTCTCTTTCACTGTCTTTGCTTTGTGGGTTTTTTAAAGTAATGTATGTTTAGAATGGGGTTTGGCTGCTTTTCCCTGCTGTGTTTATGACGCTTTACACCCTCTTGATTCACTTGCAGAGAGATATCGATACATGGGTTTTCAGATTCTTACTAGTCAGATATATTCTTGTGTGGTGACTAGGGTGTGTTGAGTCCAGTTCACTGAGCAGAGAGTAGGCCTTGTCTATTACATATTTGGCTTATGGAGCGGTTTCTGAGCTATTTTCAAACCCTTTTTTTATGCATCACCCCACCTCACCTTTCCCGTTAAGCAGCCATAGTGTGTCTTCCAAAGGTGTGACTCTGTTCTGTATTGTAATTCAGTTCAAGTGTAGCGATTTTGACATTCCCTCTATAAGCGATATCTTAGGATAAGTGCCTTTTTCTGTGTGACTTATTTCACTTAGAATCATCGTACCTAAATCCACTCATCATGCTGCTAACTAGCCTTCTGACATTGATTTCATGGCTGAGTGATATTCCATTGTGCCAAGTACCACCATTTCTTTATCCATTTTTCTCTTTCCTGGGATATTGAAGGTGTACCGAAGCGGAGGTTTTTGGCAACAGAGCAGCCGTAAACTTTGAGGTGCCTGTGTCTTGTTGACTTTTAGATTTCCCAATTTATACGCCCATGAGTGGAAGTGCCCTATGCTCTCAACGCTGTGTTTATTACTTGTTTCAGGACACACCGTACTCTTCTCCAGAGTGCCTGTTGGCAATTTACATCCCGCCCATCAGCGTAGCAAGGCTCCCATGTCTCCATGGCCTGTCCTGCTTTTCTGGTTTTTACACTTTGTTCAGCATGGCCCTTTTGACCGAGGGCAATGGAGACTTCTTTGTAGCACTGATTTGCCCTTCGGGCTTGCTCTGTTGGCCAAAAAGGGCGTATGCGTTTTTTCCTGAATATATTCAGGAAAAAACGCATACGCCCTTTTTGGCCAAGGGCATCATTGTCAACGTTTTGCCGCTTTTCATGTGCTTTAAAGGCGAGTCGAATCTACCTCCTGAAATCTGTTTCCTGCAAATCTGCCTTGCTTTCAAATCCTCTGCGTTGCCTTCCCTCAATATATTTGTGGACGAGAGTTCTCATTTATAACTCTGCACGTTTGTGAATTGCAGTGCCCCTGAGCTCCATTTGTCTCCTCGCTTTTTTGGGAGCTGGCCGCAAAAGCGCAGGATTGCTTCAGGCCCTATTTTGGTTCTGGGGGGCAGGCTGAGCCTGTGGTTCATTCTTCTTCCTGATGGGAAAATGGAGTGACCTATGCCTGTCCAAACACCTAGGGCTAGTCTCACGTTGGTTCCCCGTCTTCCCGTTCATCCTCAGGACAAATTGCAACCTGTATGAAACAGGAGGTTAAAGGTGCTGATTCTCCAAGTAGGGAGATGGTTAGTCAAGCGGCTGGAATGGCGAACCCGAGCACAAGGAGAGGAGAAATGAGGTGCGTTTTAGAAACCTTTCCCGATCTCACGGCATACCATCTTCTGGGTTTCCCATGCATGTTTTGATGTAGGAAGATGCCCTTGTACCTGGAGATTTGAGACCCATGGGGTGTGTACCCCGCGGTTTTACTTTAAAGTATCTGCATTTTCTCACCCAACCTCACCAATCCTCTCAGCCCCAAGAGTGTCCAGCCTTATGTCTCATCCAGCTGTGGGTCTAGATATGGTCAATCCAGGTTGTATCAGAGACCTTGAACGGATTTTGTAAGAATTTCTCTCTCTTTCACTGTCTTTCTTTTGTGGGATTTGTAAAGTAATTTATGTTTAGAATGTGTCTTGGCTGCTTTTCCCTGCTGTGTTTATGCCGCTTTACACCCTCTTGATTCACTTGCAGAGAGATATCAATACATAGGTTTTCAGATTCATACTAGTCAGATATATTCTTGTGCGGTGACTAGGGGGTGTTGAGTCCAGTTCACTGAGCAGGGAGTAGGCCTTGTCTATTACATATTTGGCTTATGGAGTGGTCTCTGAGCTAATTTCAAACCCTTGTTTTATGCATCACCCCACCTCACCTTTCCTGTTAAGCAGCCATAGTGTGTCTTCTAATGGTGTGACTCTGTTCTGTTTTGTAATTCAGTTCAAGTGTAGCGATTTTGACATTCCCTCTATAAGCGATATCTTAGGATAAGTGCCTTTTTCTGTGTGACTTATTTCACTTAGAATCATCGTACCTAAATCCACTCATCATGCTGCTAACTAGCCTTATGACATTGATTTCATGGCTGAGTGATATTCCATTGTGCCAAGTACCACCATTTCTTTATCCATTTTTCTCTTTCCTGGGATATTGAAGGTGTACCGAAGCGGAGGTTCTTGGCAACAGAGCAGCCGTAAAGTTTGGGGTGCCTGTGTCTTGTTGAGTTTTAGTTTTTCCAATTTATACCGCCCATGAGTGGAAGTGCCCTATGCTCTTTAAGCTGTGTTTATTACTTGTTTCAGGACACACCGTACACTTCTCCAGAGTGCCTGTTGGCAATTTACATCCCGCCCATCAGCGTAGCAAGGCTCCCATGTCTCCATGGCCTGTCCTGCTTTTCTGGTTTTTACACTTTTTTCAGCATGGCCCTTTTGACCGAGGGCAAGCGAGACTTCTTTGTAGCACTGATTTGCCCTTCCGGCTTGCTTGGTTGGCCAAAAAGGGCGTATGCGTTTTTTCCTGAATATATTCAGGAAAAAACGCATACGCCCTTTTTGGCCAAGGGCATCATTGTCAACGTTTTGCCGCTTTTCATGTGCTTTAAAGGCGAGTCGAATCTACCTCCTGAAATCTGTTTCCTGCAAATCTGCCTTGCTTTCAAATCCTCTTCGTTGCCTTCCCTCAATATATTTGTGGACGAGAGTTATCATTTATAACTCTGCAAGTTTCTGAATTGCAGTGCCCCTGAGCTCCATTTGTCTCCTCGCTTTTTTGTGAGCTGGCCGCAAAAGCGCAGGATTGCTTCAGGCGTTATTCGGCTTCCATGGGGCCGGCGGAGCCTGTGGTTCATTCTTCTTCCTGATGGGAAAATGGAGTGACCTGTGCCTGTCCCAACACCTAGGGCTAGTCTCTCGTTTGTTCCCCATCTTCCCGTTCATCCTCAGGACAAATTGCAACCTGTACGAAACAGGAGGTTAAAGGTGCTGATTCTCCAAGTAGGGAGATGGTTAGTCAAGCGGCTGGAATGGCGAATCCGATCACAAGGAGAGGAGAAATGAGGTGCGTTTTAGAAACCTTTCCCGATTTCACTGCATACCATCTTCTGGGTTTCGCTTGCATGTTTTGATGTAGGAAGATGCCCTTGTACCTGGAGATTTGAGACACATGGCGTGGGTACCCCGCAGTGTTACTTTAAAGTATCTGCATTTGCTCACCCAACCTCACCAACCCTTTCAGCCCCAAGAGTGTCCAGCCTTATGTCTCATCCAGCTGTGGGTCTAGATATGGTCAATCCAGGTTGCATCAGAGACCCTGAACGGATTTTGTAAGAATTTCTCTCTCTTTCACTGTCTTAGTTTTGTGGGATTTTTAAAGTAATTTAAGTTTAGAATGGGGCTTGGCTGCTTTTCCCTGCTGTGTTTATGCCGCTTTACACCCTCTTGATTCACTTGCAGAGAGATATCGATACAAAGGTTTTCAGATTCTTACTAGTCAGATATATTCTTGTGCGGTGACTAGGGGGTGTTGAGTCCAGTTCACTGAGCAGGGAGTAGGCCTTGTCTATTACATATTTGGCTTATGCAGCGGTATCTGAGCTAATTTCAAACCCTTGTTCTATGCATCACCCCACCTCACCTTTCCCGTTAAGCAGGCATAGTGTGTCTTCTAATGGTGTGACTCTGTTCTGTTTTGTAATTCAGTTCAAGTGTAGCGATTTTGACATTCCCTCTATAAGCGATATCTTAGGATAAGTGTCTTTTTCTCTGTGACTTATTTCACTTAGAATCATCGTACCTAAATCCACTCATCATGCTGCTAACTAGCCTTATGACATAGATTTCATGGCTGAGTGATATTCCATTGTGCCAAGTACCACCATTTCTTTATCCATTTTTCTCTTTCCTGGGATATTGAAGGTGTACCGAAGTGGAGGTTCTTGGAAACAGAGCAGCCGTAAAGTTTGGGGTGCCTGTGTCTTGTTGATTTTTAGTTTTCCCAATTTATACGCCCATGAGTGGAAGTGCCCTATGCTCTCTAAGCTGTGTTTATTACTTTTTCAGGACACACCGTACACTTCTCCAGAGTGCCTGTTGGCAATTTACATCCCGCCCATCAGCGTAGCAAGGCTCCCATGTCTCCATGGCCTGTCCTGCTTTTCTGGTTTTTACACTTTCTTCAGCATGGCCCTTTTGACCGAGGGCAAGCGAGACTTCTTTGTAGCGCTGATTTGCCCTTCCGGCTTGCTTGGTTGGCCAAAAAGGGCGTATGCGTTTTTTCCTGAATATATTCAGGAAAAAACGCATACGCCCTTTTTGGCCAAGGGCATCATTGTCAACGTTTTGCTGCTTTTCATGTGCTTTAAAGGCGAGTCGAATCTACCTCCTGAAATCTGTTTCATGCAAATCTGCCTTGCTTTCAAATCCTCTTCGTTGCCTTCCCTCAATATATTTGTGGACGAGAGTTCTCATTTATAACTCTGCACGTTTGTGAATTGCAGTGCCCCTGAGCTCCATTTGTCTCCTCGCTTTTTTGGGAGCTGGCCGCAAAAGCGCAGGATTGCTTCAGGCCCTATTTTGGTTCTGGGGGGCAGGCTGAGCCTGTGGTTCATTCTTCTTCCTGATGGGAAAATGGAGTGACCTGTGCCTGTCCCAACACCTAGGGCTAGTCTCTCGTTGGTTCCCCGTCTTCCCGTTCATCCTCAGGACAAATTGCAACCTGTACGAAACAGGAGGTTAAAGGTGCTGATTCTCCAAGTAGGGAGATGTTTAGTCAAGCAGCTAGAAAGGTGAACCCGAGCACAAGGAGAGGAGAAATGAGGTGCGTTTTAGAAGCCTTTCCCGATCTCACGGCATACAAACCTCTGGGTTTCCCATGCATGTTTTGATGTAGGAAGATGCCCTTGTACCTGGAGATTTGAGACCCATGGTGTGGGTACCCCGCGGTATTACTTTAAAGTATCTGCGTTTGCTCACCCAACCTCACCAATCCTCTCAGCCCCAAGAGTGTCCAGCCTTATGTCTCATCCAGCTGTGGCTCTAGATATGGTCGAACCAGGTGGCATCAGAGCCCCTGAACTGATTTTGTAAGAATTTCTCTCTCTTTCACTGTCTTTGTTTTGTGGGTTTTTTTAAGTAATTTATGTTTAGAATGGGGCTTTGCTGCTTTTCCCTGCTGTGTTTATGCCGCTTTACACCCTGTTGATTCACTTGCAGAGAGATATCGATACATAGGTTTTCAGATTCTTACTAGTCAGATATATTCTTGTGCGGTGACTAGGGGGTGTTGAGTCCAGTTCACTGAGCAGGGGGTAGGCCTTGTCTATTACATATTTGGCTTATGGAGCGGTCTCTGAGCTAATTTCAAACCCTTGTTTTATGCATCACCCCACCTCACCTTTCCCGTTAAGCAGCCATAGTGTGTCTTCTAAAGGTGTGACTCTGTTCTGTTTTGTAATTCAGTTCAAGCGTAGCGATTTTGACATTCCCTCTATAAGCGATATCTTAGGATAAGTGTCTTTTTCTGAGTGACTTATTTCACTTAGAATCATCGTCGCTAAATCCACTCATCATGCTGCTAACTAGCCTTATGACATTGATTTCATGGCTGAGTGATATTCCATTGTGCCAAGTACCACCATTTGTTTATCCATTTTTCTCTTTCCTGGGATATTGAAGGTGTACTGAAGTGGAGGTTCTTGGAAACAGAGCAGCCGTAAAGTTTGGGGTGCCTGTGTCTTGTTGATTTTTAGTTTTCCGAATTTATACGCCCATGAGTGGAAGTGCCCTATGCTCTCTACGCTGTGTTTATTACTTGTTTCAGGACACACCGTACACTTCTCCAGAGTGCCTGTTGGCAATTTACATCCCGCCCATCAGCGTAGCAAGGCTCCCATGTCTCCATGGCCTGTCCTGCTTTTCTGGTTTTTACACTTTTTTCAGCATGGCATTTTTGACCGAGGGCAAGCGAGACTTCTTTGTAGCACTGATTTGCCCTTCCGGCTTGCTTGGTTGGCCAAAAAGGGCGTATGCGATTTTTCCTGAATATATTCAGGAAAAAACGCATACGCCCTTTTTGGCCAAGGGCATCATTGTCAACGTTTTGCCGCTTTTCATGTGCTTTAAAGGCGAGTCGAATCTACCTCCTGAAATCTGTTTCCTGCAAATCTGCCTTGCTTTCAAATCCTCTTCGTTGCCTTCCCTCAATATATTTGTGGACGAGAGTTCTCATTTATAACTCTGCACGTTTGTGAATTGCAGTGCCCCTGAGCTCCATTTGTCTCCTCGCTTTTTTGGGAGCTGGCCGCAAAAGCGCAGGATTGTTTCAGGCCCTATTCGGCTTCCAGGGGGCAGGCGGAGCCTATGGTTCATTCTTCTTCCTGATGGGAAAATGGAGTGACCTGTGCCTGTCCCAACACCTAGGGTTTGTCTCTCGTTGGTTCCCCGTCTTCCCGTTCATCCTCAGGACAAATTACAACCTGTACGAAACAGGAGGTTAAAGGTGCTGATTCTCCAAGTAGGCAGATGGTTAGTCAAGCGGCTGGAATGGCGAACCCGAGCACAAGGAGAGGAGAAATGAGGTGCGTTTTAGAAACCTTTCCCGATCTCATGGCATACCATCTTCTGTGTTTCCCATGCATGTTTTGATGTAGGAAGATGCCCTTGTACCTGGAGATTTGAGACCCATGGGGTGGGTACCCCGTGGAGTTACTTTAAAGTATCTGCATTTGCTCACCCAACCTCACCAATCCTCTCAGCCCCAAGAGTGTCCAGCCTTATGTCTCATCCAACTGTGGGTCTAGATATGGTCAATCCAGGTTGCATCAGAGACCCTGAACGGATTTTGTAAGAATTTCTCTCTCTTTCACTGTCTTTGTTTTGTGGGTTTTTTTAACTAATTTATGTTTAGAATGGGTCTTGGCTGCTTTTCCCTGCTGTGTTTATGCCGCTTTACACCCTCTTGATTCACTTGCAGAGAGATATCGATACATAGGTTTTCAGATTCTTACGAGTCAGATATATTCTTGTGCGGTGACTAGGGGGTGTTGAGTCCAGTTTACTGAGCAGGGAGTAGGCCTTGTCTATTACATATTTGGCTTATGGAGCGGTCTCTGAGCTAACTTCAAACCCTTGTTTTATGCATCACCCCACCTCACCTTTCCCGTTAAGCAGCCATAGTGTGTCTTCTAAAGGTGTGACTCTGTTCTATTTTGTAATTCAGTTCAAGCGTAGCGATTTTCACATTCCCTCTATAAGCGAAATCTTAGGATAAGTGTCTTTTTCTGTGTGACTTATTTCACTTAGAATCATCGTATCTAAATCCACTCATCATGCTGCTAACTAGCCTTATGACATTGATTTCATGGCTGAGTGATATTCCATTGTGCCAAGTACCACCATTTCTTTATCCATTTTTCTCTTTCCTGGGATATTGAAGGTGTACCAAAGTGGAGGTTCTTGGAAACAGAGCAGCCGTAAAGTTTGGGGTGCCTGTGTCTTGTTGATTTTTAGTTTTCCCAATTTATATGCCCATGAATGGAAGTGCCCTATGCTCTCTAATTTGTGTTTATTACTTGTTTCAGGACACACCGTACAATTCTCCAGAGTGGCTGTTTAGCAATTTACATCCCGCCCATCAGCGTAGCAAGGCTCCCATGTCTCCATGGCCTGTCCTGCTTTTCTGGTTTTTACACTTTTTTCAGCATGGCCCTTTTGACCGAGGGCAAGAGAGACTTCCTTGTAGCGCTGATTTGCCCTTCCGGCTTCCTTGGTTGGCCAAAAAGGGCGTATGCGTTTTTTCCTGAATATATTCAGGAAAAAAAGCATACGCCCTTTTTGGCCAAGGGCATCATTGTCAACGTTTTGCCGCTTTTCATGTGCTTTAAAGGCGAGTCGAATCTACCTCCTGAAATCTGTTTCCTGCAAATCTGCCTTGCTTTCAAATCCTCTTCGTTGCCTTCCTTCAATATATTTGTGGACGAGAGTTCTCATTTATAACTCTGCACGTTTGTGAATTGCAGTGCCCCTGAGCTCCATTTGTCTACTCGCTTTTTTGGGAGCTGGCCGCAAAAGCGCAGGATTGCTTCTGGCCCTATTTTGGTTTTGGGGGGCAGGCTGAGCCTGTGGTTCATTCTTCTTCCTGATGGGAAAATGGAGTGACCTGTGCCTGTCTCAACACCTAGGGCTAGTCTCTCTTTGGTTCCCCGTCTTCCCGTTCATCCTCAGGAAAATTGCAACCTGTACGATACAGGAGTTTAAAGATGCTGATTCTCCAAGTAGGGAGATGGTTAATCAAGCGGCTGAAATGGGGAACCCGAGCACAAGGAGAGGAGAAATGAGGTGCGTTTTAGAAACCTTTCCCGATCTCACGGCATACCATCTTCTTGGTTTCACATGCATGTTTTGATGTAGGAAGATGCCCTTGTACCTGGAGATTTGAGACCCATGGGGTGGGTACCCCGCGGTATTACTTTAAAGTATCTGCGTTTGCTCATCCAACCTCACCAATCCTCTCAGCCCCAAGAGTGTCCAGCCTTATGTCTGATCCAGCTGTGGGTCTAGATATGGTCAATCCATGTTGCATCAGAGACCCTGAACGGATTTTGTAAGAATTTCTCTCTCTTTCACTCTCTTTGTTTTGTGGGATGTTTAAAGGAATTTATGCTTAGAATGGGTCTTGGCTGCTTTTCCCTGCTGTGTTTATGCCGCTTTACACCCTCTTGATTCACTTGCAGAGAGATATCGATACATAGGTTTTCAGATTCTTACTAGTCAGATATATTCTTGTGCGGTGACTAGGGGGTGTTGAGTCCAGTTCACTGAGCAGGGAGTAGGCCTTGTCTATTACATATTTGGCTTATGGAGTGGTCTCTGAGCTAATTTCAAACCCCTGTTTTGTGTATCACCCCACCTCACCTTTTCCATTAAGCAGCCATAGTGTGTCTTCTAAAGGTGTGACTCTGTTCTGTTTTGTAATTCAGTTCAAGTGTAGCGATTTTGACATTCCCTCTATAAGCGATATCTTAGGACAAGTGTCTTTTTCTGTGTGACTTATTTCACTTAGAATTATCGTTGCTAAATCCACTCATCATGGAGCTAACTAGCCTTATGACACTGATTTCATGGCTGAGTGATATTCCATTGTGCCAAGTACCACCATTTCTTTATCCATTTTTCTCTTTCCTGGGATATTGCAGGCGTAACAAAGTGGAGGTTCTTGGAAACAGAGCAGCCGTAAAGTTCTGGGTGCCTGTGTCTTGTTGATTTTTAGTTTTCCCAATTTATACGCCCATGAGTGGAAGTGCCCTATGCTCTCTAAGCTGTGTTTATTACTTTTTTCAGGACACACCGTACACTTCTCCAGAGTGCCTGTTGGCCATTTACGTCCCACCCATCAGCTTAGCAAGGCTTCCATGTCTCCATGGCCTGTCCTGCTTTTCTGGTTTTTACACTTTTTCAGCATGGCCCTTTTGACCGAGGTCAAGCGAGACTTCTTTGTAGCGCTGATTTGCCCTTCTGGCTTGCTTGGTTAGCCAAAAAGGGCGTATGCCTTTTTTCCTGAATATATTCAGGAAAAAAGGCATACGCCCTTTTTGGTCAAGGGCATCATTATCAACGTTTTGCCACTTTTCATGTGCTTTAAAGGCGAGTCGAATCTACCTCCTGAAATCGGTTTCTTGCAAATCTTCCTTGCTTTCAAATCCTCTTCGTTGCCTTCCCTCAATATATTTGTGGACGAGAGTTCTCATTTATAACTCTGCACGTTTGTGAATTGCAGTGCCCCTGAGCTCCATTTGTCTACTCGCTTTTTTGGGAGCTGGCCGCAAAAGAGCAGGATTGCTTCAGGCCCTATTTTGGTTCTGGGGGGCAGGCTGAGCCTGTGGTTCATTCTTCTTCCTGATGGGAAAATGGAGTGACCTGTGCCTGTCCCAAAACCTAGGGCTAGTCTCTCGTTGGTTGCCCGTCTTCCCGTTCATCCTCAGGACAAATTGCAACCTGTACGAAACAGGAGGTTAAAGGTGCTGATTCTCCAAGTAGGGAGATGGTTAGTCAAGCGGCTGGAATGACGAACCCGAGCACAAAGAGAGGAGAAATGAGGTGCCTTTTAGAAACCTTTCCCGATCTCACGGCTCACCATCTTCTGGGTTTCCCATGCATGTTTTGATGTAGAAAGATGCCCTTGTACCTGGAGATTTGAGACCCATGGGGTGTGTACCCCAAGGTGTTATTTTAAAGTATCTGCGTTTGCTCACCCAACCTCACCAATCCTCTCAGCCCCAAGAGTGTCCAGCCTTATGTCTCATCCAGCTGTGGGTCTAGATATGGTCAATCCAGGTTGCATCAGAGACCCTGAACGGATTTTGTAAGAATTTCTCTCTCTTTCCCTGTCTTTGTTTTGTGGGTTTTCAAAAAGTTATTTATGTTTAGAATGGGGTTTGGCTCCTTTTCCCTGCTGTGTTTATGCCGTTTTACAGCCTCTTGATTCACTCGCAGAAAGATATCGATACATAGATTTTCAGATTCTTACTAGTCAGATATATTCTTGTGCGGTGACTAGGGGGTGTTGAGTCCAGATCACTGAGCAGGGAGTAGGCCTTGTCTATTACATATTTGGCTTATGGAACGGTCTCTGAACTAATTTCTGACCCTTGTTTTATGCATCACCCCACCTCACCTTTCCCATTAAGAAGCCATAGTGTGTCTTCTAAAGGTGTGACTCTGTTCTGTTTTGTAATTCAGTTCAAGTGTAGCGATTTTGACATTCCCTCTATAAGCGATATCTTAGTTTAAGTGTCTTTTCTGTGTGACTTATTTCACTTAGAATCATCATACGTAAATTCACTCATCATGCTGCTAACTAGCCTTATGACATTGATTTCATGGCTGACTGATATTCCATTGTGCCAAGTACCACCATTTGTTTATCCATTTTTCTCTTTCCTGGGATATTGAAGGTGTACCGAAGTGGAGGTTCTTGGAAACAGAGCAGCCGTAAAGTTTGGGGTGCCTGTGTGTTGTTGGTTTTTAGTTTTCCCAATTTATACGCCCATGAGTGGAAGTGCCCTATGCTCTCTAAGCTGTGTTTATTACTTGTTTCAGGACACACCGTACAGTTCTCCAGAGTGCCTGTTGGCAATTTACATCCCACCCATCAGTGTAGCAAGGCTCCCATGTCTCCATGGCCTGTCCTGTTTTTCTGGTTTTTACAGTTTGTTCAGCATGGCCCTTTTTACCGAGGGCATGCGAGACTTCTTTGTAACGCTGATTTGCCCTTCCGGCTTGCTTGGTTGGCCAAAAAGGGCGTATGCGTTTTTTCCTGAATATATTCAGGAAAGAACGCATACGCCCTTTTTGGCCAAGGGCATCATTGTCACCCTTTTGCGGCTTTTCATGTGCTTTAAAGGCGAGTCGAATCTACCTCCTGAAATCTGTTTCATGCAAATCTGCCTTGCTTTCAAATCCTCTTCGTTGCCTTCCCTCAATATATTTGTGGACGAGAGTTCTCATTTATAACTCTGCACGTTTGTGAATTGCAGTGCCCCTGAGCTCCATTTGTCTCCTCGCTTTTTTGGGAGCTGGCCGCAAAAGCGCAGGATTGCTTCAGGCCCTATTTTGGTTCTGGGGGGCAGGCTGAGCCTGTGGTTCATTCTTCTTCCTGATGGGAAAATGGAGTGACCTGTGCCTGTCCCAACACCTAGGGCTAGTCTCTCGTTGGTTCCCCGTCTTCCCGTTCATCCTCAGGACAAATTGCAACCTGTACGAAACAGGAGGTTAAAGGTGCTGATTCTCCAAGTAGGGAGATGTTTAGTCAAGCAGCTAGAAAGGTGAACCCGAGCACAAGGAGAGGAGAAATGAGGTGCGTTTTAGAAGCCTTTCCCGATCTCACGGCATACAAACCTCTGGGTTTCCCATGCATGTTTTGATGTAGGAAGATGCCCTTGTACCTGGAGATTTGAGACCCATGGGGTGGGTACCCCGCGGTATTACTTTAAAGTATCTGCGTTTGCTCACCCAACCTCACCAATCCTCTCAGCCCCAAGAGTGTCCAGCCTTATGTCTCATCCAGCTGTGGCTCTAGATATGGTCGAACCAGGTGGCATCAGAGCCCCTGAACTGATTTTGTAAGAATTTCTCTCTCTTTCACTGTCTTTGTTTTGTGGGTTTTTTTAAGTAATTTATGTTTAGAATGGGGCTTTGCTGCTTTTCCCTGCTGTGTTTATGCCGCTTTACACCCTCTTGATTCACTTGCAGAGAGATATCGATACATAGGTTTTCAGATTCTTACTAGTCAGATATATTCTTGTGCGGTGACTAGGGGGTGTTGAGTCCAGTTCACTGAGCAGGGGGTAGGCCTTGTCTATTACATATTTGGCTTATGGAGCGGTCTCTGAGCTAATTTCAAACCCTTGTTTTATGAATCACCCCACCTCACCTTTCCCGTTAAGCAGCCATAGTGTGTCTTCTAAAGGTGTGACTCTGTTCTGTTTTGTAATTCAGTTCAAGCGTAGCGATTTTGACATTCCCTCTATAAGCGATATCTTAGGATAAGTGTCTTTTTCTGAGTGACTTATTTCACTTAGAATCATCGTCGCTAAATCCACTCATCATGCTGCTAACTAGCCTTATGACATTGATTTCATGGCTGAGTGATATTCCATTGTGCCAAGTACCACCATTTGTTTATCCATTTTTCTCTTTCCTGGGATATTGAAGGTGTACTGAAGTGGAGGTTCTTGGAAACAGAGCAGCCGTAAAGTTTGGGGTGCCTGTGTCTTGTTGATTTTTAGTTTTCCCAGTTTATACGCCCATGAGTGGAAGTGCCCTATGCTCTCTACGCTGTGTTTATTACTTGTTTCAGGACACACCGTACTCTTCTCCAGAGTGCCTGTTGGCAATTTACATCCCGCCCATCAGCGTAGCAAGGCTCCCATGTCTCCATGGCCTGTCCTGCTTTTCTGGTTTTTACACTTTTTTCAGCATGGCATTTTTGACCGAGGGCAAGCGAGACTTCTTTGTAGCACTGATTTGCCCTTCCGGCTTGCTTGGTTGGCCAAAAAGGGCGTATGCGATTTTTCCTGAATATATTCAGGAAAAAACGCATACGCCCTTTTTGGCCAAGGGCATCATTATCAACGTTTTGCCGCTTTTCATGTGCTTTAAAGGCGAGTCGAATCTACCTCCTGAAATCTGTTTCCTGCAAATCTGCCTTGCTTTCAAATCCTCTTCGTTGCCTTCCCTCAATATATTTGTGGACGAGAGTTCTCATTTATAACTCTGCACGTTTGTGAATTGCAGTGCCCCTGAGCTCCATTTGTCTCCTCGCTTTTTTGGGAGCTGGCCGCAAAAGCGCAGGATTGTTTCAGGCCCTATTCGGCTTCCAGGGGGCAGGCGGAGCCTGTGGTTCATTCTTCTTCCTGATGGGAAAATGGAGTGACCTGTGCCTGTCCCAACACCTAGGGTTTGTCTCTCGTTGGTTCCCCGTCTTCCCGTTCATCCTCAGGACAAATTACAACCTGTACGAAACAGGAGGTTAAAGGTGCTGATTCTCCAAGTAGGCAGATGGTTAGTCAAGTGGCTGGAATGGCGAACCCGAGCACAAGGAGAGGAGAAATGAGGTGCGTTTTAGAAACCTTTCCCGATCTCATGGCATACCATCTTCTGTGTTTCCCATGCATGTTTTGATGTAGGAAGATGCCCTTGTACCTGGAGATTTGAGACCCATGGGGTGGGTACCCCGTGGAGTTACTTTAAAGTATCTGCATTTGCTCACCCAACCTCACCAATCCTCTCAGCCCCAAGAGTGTCCAGCCTTATGTCTCATCCAACTGTGGGTCTAGATATGGTCAATCCAGGTTGCATCAGAGACCCTGAACGGATTTTGTAAGAATTTCTCTCTCTTTCACTGTCTTTGTTTTGTGGGTTTTTTTAACTAATTTATGTTTAGAATGGGTCTTGGCTGCTTTTCCCTGCTGTGTTTATGCCGCTTTACACCCTCTTGATTCACTTGCAGAGAGATATCGATACATAGGTTTTCAGATTCTTACGAGTCAGATATATTCTTGTGCGGTGACTAGGGGGTGTTGAGTCCAGTTTACTGAGCAGGGAGTAGGCCTTGTCTATTACATATTTGGCTTATGGAGCGGTCTCTGAGCTAACTTCAAACCCTTGTTTTATGCATCACCCCACCTCACCTTTCCCGTTAAGCAGCCATAGTGTGTCTTCTAAAGGTGTGACTCTGTTCTATTTTGTAATTCAGTTCAAGCGTAGCGATTTTCACATTCCCTCTATAAGCGATATCTTAGGATAAGTGTCTTTTTCTGTGTGACTTATTTCACTTAGAATCATCGTATCTAAATCCACTCATCATGCTGCTAACTAGCCTTATGACATTGATTTCATGGCTGAGTGATATTCCATTGTGCCAAGTACCACCATTTCTTTATCCATTTTTCTCTTTCCTGGGATATTGAAGGTGTACCAAAGTGGAGGTTCTTGGAAACAGAGCAGCCGTAAAGTTTGGGGTGCCTGTGTCTTGTTGATTTTTAGTTTTCCCAATTTATATGCCCATGAATGGAAGTGCCCTATGCTCTCTAATTTGTGTTTATTACTTGTTTCAGGACACACCGTACAATTCTCCAGAGTGGCTGTTTAGCAATTTACATCCCGCCCATCAGCGTAGCAAGGCTCCCATGTCTCCATGGCCTGTCCTGCTTTTCTGGTTTTTACACTTTTTTCAGCATGGCCCTTTTGACCGAGGGCAAGAGAGACTTCCTTGTAGCGCTGATTTGCCCTTCCGGCTTGCTTGGTTGGCCAAAAAGGGCGTATGCGTTTTTTCCTGAATATATTCAGGAAAAAACGCATACGCCCTTTTTGGCCATGGGCATCATTGTCAACGTTTTGCCGCTTTTCATGTGCTTTACAGGCGAGTCAAATCTACCTCCTGAAATCTGTTTCCTGAAAATCTGCCTTGCTTTCAAATCCTCTTCGTTGCCTTCCCTCAATATATTTGTGGACGAGAGTTCTCATTGATAACTCTGCACGTTTGTGAATTGCAGTGCCCCTGAGCTCCATTTGTCTACTCGCTTTTTTGGGAGCTGGCCGCAAAAGCGCAGGATTGCTTCAGGCCCTATTTTGGTTCTGGGGGGCAGGCTGAGCCTGTGATTCATTCTTCTTCCTGATGGGAAAATGGAGTGACCTGTGCCTGTCCCAAAACCTAGGGCTAGTCTCCCGTTGGTTGCCCGTCTTCCCGTTCATCCTCAGGACAAATTGCAACCTGTACGAAACAGGAGGTTAAAGGTGCTGATTCTCCAAGTAGGGAGATGTTTAGTCAAGCGCCTAGAATGGCGAACCCGAGCACAAGGAGAGGAGAAATGAGGTGCGTTTTAGAAGCCTTTCCCGATCTCACGGCATACAATTCTCTGGGTTTCCCATGCATGTTTGGATGTAGGAAGATGCCCTTGTACCTGGAGATTTAAGACCCATGGGGTGGGTACCCCACGGTATTACTTTAATGTATCTGCGTTTGCTCACCCAACCTCACCAAACTTCTCAGCCCCAAGAGTGTCCAGCCTTATGTCTCATCCAGCTGTGGGTCTAGATATGGTCAATCCAGGTGGCATAAGAGCCCCTGAACTGATTTTGTAAGAATTTCTATCTCTTTCACTGTCTTTGTTTTGTGGGTTTTTTTAAGTAATTTATGTTTAGAATGGGGCTTGGCTGCTTTTCCCTGCCCTGTTTATGCCGCTTTACACCCTCTTGATTCACCTGCAGAGAGATATCGATACATAGGTTTTCAGATTCTTACTAGTCAGATATATTCTTGTGTGGTGACTAGGGTGTGTTGAGTCCAGTTCACTGAGCAGGGAGTAGGCCTTGTCTATTACATATTTGGCTTATGGAGCGGTCTCTGAGCTAATTTCAAACCCTTGTTTTATGCATCACCCCACCTCACCTTTCCCGTTAAGCAGCCATAGTGTGTCTTCTAAAGGTGTGACTCTGTTCTGTTTTGTAATTCAGTTCAAGTGTAGCGATTTTGACATTCCCTCTATAAGCGATATCTTAGGATAAGTGTCTTTTTCTGTGTGACTTATTTCACTTAGAATCATCGTCGCTAAATCCACTCATCATGCTGCTAACTAGCCTTATGACACTGATTTCAGGGCTGAGTGATATTCCATTGTACATAAGTACCACAACTTGGTTATCCATTTTTCTCTTTCTGAGGATATTTATGGTGTCCCTGAGTCGTGGTTATTTTAAGAGAGCAGCCCTAAACTTTGGGGTCCCTGTCTTGTCGATTTTTTTTTCCCGAATATATACCTCCATGAGTGGAAGTACCGTATGCTCTGTAGCTGTGTTTTATAGATGTTTTAGGAAACACCGTACACTTGTCCAGTGTGGCTGTTACCAATATACATCCCGTACATCAGCGTAAAATGGCTCCCTTTTCTCCTTGGCCTCTCCTACATTTTTGGTTTTCATAGTTTTCCAGGATGGCCCTTTTGACGGATGGGAAGTGAGACTTCTTTGTAGTGCTGACTTGCATTGCCCGCTTCTTTGGTTGGCCAAAAAGGGCGTATGCGTTTTTTCCTGAATATATTCAGGAAAAAACGCATACGCCCTTTTTGGCCAAGTGCACCATTGTCGATGTTTTGCCACTTTCCATGTGATTTAAAGGCGAAGCCAATCTACCTCTTGAAAACTGTTTCCTGAAATTCTGCCTTGCTTTCAAATCCTTTGTTGCCTTCCTTCAATATATTTTTGGACGATAGTTATCATTTATAACTCTGCAGGTTTGTGAATTGCAGTGCCCCTGAGCTCCATTTGTCAACTCGCTTTTTTGGGAGCTGGCCGCAAAAGCGCAAGATTGCTTCAGGCCCTATTCTGGTTCCGTGGGACAGGCTGAGCCTGTGGTTAATTCTTCTTCCTGATGGGAAATTAGAGTGACCTTTGCCTGTCCCTAACACCTAGAGGTACTCTCTCATTGGTTCCCCCTCTTCCCGTTCTTCCTGAGGACAAATGGCAAAGTGTACGAAACAGGAGGTTAAAGGTGCTGAGTCTCCAATGGGGAGATTGGTAGTAAAGCAGCTGGAATGGCGAACCCGAGCACAATGAGAGGAGAAATGAGGTGCGTTTTAGTAACCTTTCCCGTTCACTCGGGTACCATCCTCAGGGTTTCCCATGCATGTTTTCGCTGTAGGAAGATGCCCTTGACCCTGGAGATTTGGGACCCATAGAATGGGTACCACACAGTATTACTTTAAAGGTTCTACATTTGCTCACCCAACCTCACCAATCCTCTCAGCCCCAGGAGTGTCCAGCCTTTTTTCTCATCCAGCTGTGGGTCTAAATGTGGTCAATGTAGGTTGCATCATGTCCCCTGAACGAATTTTGTAACATTTTCTTTCTGTGTCTTTTTTTTTTTTTTAATTTATTTTTATCATTTGGTAAAGGTGATTTTCAATGCTGTCTTTCTTGCTGCTGCACATCCACTTGTTTCACTTACAGAGAGACATCCGTAAATTCTTTTAAGATTCTTACCCGTCGTATATATTCTTTTCTGGTGACTAGAGTGTGCTGAGTCCACTTCTTGAGCTATAGAGTAGATTTTGTCGATTACCTATTTCATCTTTGGAATGGTATCTGTGTTAATTTCAACCCTCTGGTTTATGTCTCACCCCACCCCACCTTTCCACTTTATCAGCCATAAGTGTGTTTTGTAAATATGTGACCCTGTTTCTGTTTTGTAATTTAGTTCATGTGTATCTATTTTATATTCCACCTATAAATAGTATCTTGTGCTAAGTGTCTTTTTGTGTCTGACTTTTGTCACTTAGAATGATCTTATCTAAATCCACTCGAGTTGCTGCAACTGGTCTTATTTCATTGATTTCCTAGCTGAGTACTATTCCATTGTACATAAGTACCATATCGTCTTTATCCATTTTTTCCTTCCAAGGACATTTATATTGTTTCCAAGTCGAGGATCCTGCAAAAGTGCTACATTAATAGTTGAAGTTCCTGTGTCCTGTTGATTTATGGTTATCCCAAAATATATCCCCAGGAGTGGTAGTGCCGTATGCTCTGTAACTCTATTGTTTTTTAATTAATTAAGTAATTAATATTGCCTGTGTTGGGTCTTCCTTATTTCGTGTGGGGTTTCTCTAGTTGCAGGAAGTTGGGGCTACTTTTTGTTGAAGTGTGTGGGCTTCTCATTGCCGTGACTTCTCTTCTTGTGGTGCACTGGCTTTAGGCGTCAGGATTCAGTAGTTGTGGCTCACGGGCTCTAGAGCACAGGCTCAGTAGTTGTGGTGCATTGGTTTAGTTGCTCCGTGGCATGTGTTATCTTTCTGGACTTGGGCTCGATCCCGTGTCCTCTGCCTTGGCAGTTGGAGTCTTAATGTCTGAACCACCAGGAAGTCCCTGTAGCTCTATTTTTTAGAATCTTTAGGAAACATCATACCCTTCTCCAGCGTGGCTGTTAGCAATTGACATTCCCACCAACAGCGTAGCAGGGTTCCATTTTCTCCACATCCTCTCCTCCATTTGTTGTTTTTACACTTTGTGAGGTTGGCCATTCTGACTGGGGCAAAGTGCTACATCTTTGTCGTGTTGATTTGTGTTTCCCGCATGTTTGCTTGGCCACAAAGGTCGTATGGGTTTCAACCTGTACACCCTTTTTGGCCAACTGAATCATAAGCAATATTGAGCAGCTTTCATGTGCTTTAACGGCAAGTCCAATCTACCTCTTGCAATCCGGTTCCTGCAATTCTGCCTTGTTTTCAAGTTCTTTTCAGTTACTTACCCCAAGACATTTTTCTACAATAGTTGTCACTTACAACTTTGCAGGCGTTGTGGATTGCAGTGCCCCTGAGCAAGTGTCTTCAACTTGTTTCTGAAACCGTCCACAAAGTGGCAGGATTGCTTCAAGCCCCATTCTGGTTACAGGGGCAGCCTGAGCCTTTAGGAAATTCCTCTTCCTGATTGGAAATTAGAGTGTCATGTGCTGTCCAAATACATAGAGCTTATTTCTCATTCCTTCCCCCCTTTTCCCTTTCATCCTCCCGACGAATTCCAAGCCTTGCATGACCAGCTGTTGGGTGTGCTGACTTCCCCAGGTGGGGAGACTCTAAGGAAAGAGGCTGGAGCAGGGAACCCTCCCCCAGGACATGTGGAGATAAGGTGACTTTTCCAAACTCTTCCCGCCCATATGGCCCCCCATCCTTTGGGGTTCTGTCCGGACACCCCATGGTTTTCAGCGGTGTGGGGCTCTGGCGCCGCCCTGCAGGGAGCAGCCCTGCTACCCGTGCCTGCAGCGCAGCCTGCTGGTCTCTCCATCCTGCCATTGGGCACAGTCTTCCACCTTCCCTGCTGCCTCGAATGATCTGTCTCCACACTGTCCGGCGATCAGCCCCTCCTCCCCACCGCCATCACCCCCCGCTCCACACCCCTCCTCCAGCCTCAGGGATGACCCAGGACTGGGCTGCCCGCCTGCCCACCCTTGGTCTGTGTCCTCAATCCACCTGTGCAGACAGGTGAGGGTTCCCTCCAGAGGCTCCCAAACACTTCAGCCCTACATCCTCCCCGGGGTCGGCCCACATTCTGTCGTGATGTTCCACCCTCACCAAGCCCCTGACTACATGGCAAGGGCAGGCATCGGGCTTGCTGCGTGCACTGCTGTGCGTCCTGCTGTATACACAGGCATGACCCTGCCCCAGGGTGCAGGAAAGGCAGCTCTACCTCGGGATGTGGGGAGATGGACTGACCACAGGGCGAACGTCAGCTCTCAGCTCACCAGGCAAGGGCAGCCGGGTTCTCACTCCTTGGACCCTTTCTCACCCAGCCTGACCATGACCCGGCTTTGTTCCCACACACGTTGTCCCTCCATTGGCCTCGTTCTTGGAAGCAGAGCAGGACAGTGTGGTCAGCGGTCACAGGCTGAGACACACAGACACTGGCTGACCCGCGTGCACCCATGCTGACCACACGGAACGGGCACTGCACCAGGGCCTGTGTGGTGTGGGTTCACCAGCCCACAGAGAGGCCGGGCCTCTGCTCCTGGCTCTAGGAGGTCACCTTGAGTCTTTTGGGAGTGTCCATGCTCCATGGGCCTCGCTCCAGGCTGGTCTGTGCTGACGGCGTGATACACGGTGGGGCTTCCTGAGTTGCCCCCAGAGGCTGGAGGCCAAGGTCAGGCACATGGTGGTCCCCACATTGACGTGACAGACCCCAATAAACCCTGCACTTCAGGACTCAGGTGGGCTTCCCTGGGCTGCCACAGCCGAGGAAGGTGGACCTTGCTCATCCCCCCATCCTTGCTGATTTTAACTTGCATCCTTCAGCATAATGAACCCTGAGTATAACATCTTCAGGGAATTCTGGGAGCCTCCAAGAAAAAAGAAGCCGGGGAGGGGGTCTCTGGGTCCCCGACTCTGCAGGTGGGGTCAGAAGTCGGTGGGGAGGATCTTGGGGCCCTGGAATCTGAAGGGCCCCTCTACCAGGGGAGGGTAGGAGACCCCGGATGGAAGTTAAACTGAGTCCAAGGCCCTCCTGGGTAGGAGGCATCCTAGCCCCGGGGATCCTGAAGAGGCTGGCTCCCTCCTCCCCTCCGCCTCCAGGCCTGGTCCTTGCTCTTGAGAAATTCCCTAGGGTGGAGTCCTGGTGCTGGAGGTGCCCCGATGCTGTGGCCTCCTGAGCCTCCAGTGAGGATAATGGGATTGGGGGAAGACTTGTTCACAGAAAGGGAGCTTCTGCCAGAACAAAGCCTGGGTCTCCTGTCCCCGACCCCAGGTGCACTGGGGAAGGAATGTGAGAGTGAGACTCCCTCCCCTCCCGAGACACACAGGACACATGGGCCCTGGTCACTGGACTCCCACACAATATTAAAATCTCCCACGTAGGCCTGATGGATGAGAGACACTATTTAAAGTCTATTAATGGGGTCAGGGGGGCCCAGGGAGTGAGGCTGATGTGGGGAGAGTTGGAAAATCACCCAAGGACATGCTCTTCCTGCAGCGACCCCCCAGGTGAGCCCAGGTGGAGGTGGACCCATCAAGTCAGAGCCCACATCCTGGGTCTTTGGGGGACAAATAGCCAAGCACCCCCAGTTCTTGCCTTCACCTGTTGCAGTTAGGGCCTGCCCTGTCTTCTTCATGGTCGAATTCTCACCCCTCCCAGAAGCCCTCTTGGGGGTTAATGCGATGGGGGTGTCCATGGCAGGACTGGAGGGTCTGTGGTGGGCTGGAGGCCACGTGGCAGGCAGGAGGGCTCCCACCCATCCTGCCGGTCCCCACCTCCTGGTCATAGGCCCGCACAGAGTCCACCAGGCTGTGGATGTGCTAGAAGGTGCAGAGGTCCAGGGACCGGTCCAGCCCATGCAGGTGTCTGATCACTGAGCGGTCAGTGTGGAGTGTTCACAGGGAGCCCTGGCCGTGCTCGCACTCTCCCGTGAAGGACACATCAGCGTGGTCCCTGGAATGACCGGGAGGTCAGCCAGAAGCGCTCCCCACCCAACCTCACTGTTACCACCAGAAACAAGAGGCAACTCCGTGCAGAAAGACAGAACATCACCAGCCTGATGCTGTCCTGAGGAAGATCGGCTGGCATCTGGGAACTGGGTGCTATAGTGGGTTGAATGGGGGTCCCCCAGAAGTTATGTCCACGTCATGCCCCCCAGAATCTGAGAATGGAACCTTATTTGGAAGTAGGGTCTTTTCAGGTATAATTAGTTACGGATCTGAAGATGAGGTCATCCTGGATCAGGGTGGCCCTAAATCAGTGCCAGTGTCCTTCTAAGAGACAAGCGGAGAGACACAGACACACAGGAGACACCATGTGAAGACGGAGGTAGAGACGGGAGGAATGCGGCCACAAGCCCAGGGATGCCTGGAGCCTCCAGAAGCTGGAAGAGGCAGGCAGGACCCTCCCCTGGAGCCTCTGGAGGGAGAGCGGCCCTGGGACACCTTGACCTCAGACGTCTGGTCTCCAGGACTGAGAGAGGACAGGTTTCTGTTGCTCTGAGCCTCCGTTTGTGGTCGTTTATTACAGCTGCCCCAGGAAGCTAATGCAGCTGGTGAGCAGCTCCCTTCCCTGATCTAAACCCCCCCTCCTCCCTTTAGGGGCAGCTCCCTGCGCCTGTGCTGTTTGCACAAACCATGTGGTTCATGCTGAGCCCCGGCTCCCCTTCTGGGCACTGGCATTTTGGAGGGTGAGGGCAGACAACACCACGTGACCAGCCCCCAGCCGGGTGCCAAGTCTCTAATGAGCCTCCCTGGGGGGACGGGGGTGGGGGTAACTGTCATGGTTCTGCCCTTCGTCGCTGGGGGAAGAGACATCCTAGAGACCCTCAAGGGAAGGAGTGGGCATGAAGGGTCATGAGGTGACCGGAGCAGGGGCCCTCCCTCCCGTGCATCCCTACTGCGTGCTGTGCCCCATCTCAGCTGTGAGCACACAAGCCACAAGCATGTGCTGGGTCCTGTGAGCCTCCCAACCAGTCCCTGAAGGTGAGGGCGGCCCTGCAAACCCCAGCTCTTTCCTCCACGTCTAGTAGGTGGAAGACCCACTTCTCCTTGCCATTCCAGAAGCGGTTCTGGGGCTGTCCTGGGAGGGCTTCTGGGGTTATGCGGGCTGAGCCCCTATTGCTAAGTCCCCACTGCCCCACAAGAACGTCCAGAGCAACCTGTTTGCCCTGTTGCCTGAATGCCCCCCCACCAGTTTTCTCAGGAAAGAATCAGGGGGTTCCGTAGCAGCGTCTGCAGGCAGCTCTGCATCTGGGCCTACGTTCACATCTTCTGTGTAAACACCGAGAACCTTCCCTGACACGTGCCCCAGCTGACCACCTCCGCATGCCGACCACAGGCCCCAGTGCGGGCGTCAGACTGACCGCCCGTCTCAGCCTCCTCCTCTTGTTGTCAGAGCTGCTCCAGGTCCTGCTCAGAACCCGTGGACCCACCTTTCACAGGGCTGTCCTCCACCCCCCAACTTCGGCAGGAGTTCACCTAAGTATTTAAGTTAAGGGGTCCAGAGATAAGAAAGGAAGCTACAAACAAACAGATGAAACCAGCTGGGACCAAGATGGCAACGAATGTGACCTCCAACAGACCCTGAGTCTCATCACATGTTGAATTTACTATATCAGCATATTAAGTGACACACCTATCAGTGGCCATGACTGGACTTGAAGGACCAAAGACGGGTGAAAGGAGGTGGTACCCCACTCGCTTGGGAAAATCCCTGCCCCTTCCCCGGAAGGCCTCTTCATCCCCATCATTAGCCTCATTCCTCCTCCCTTTGTCTTTACCCTTTAAAATTAAACCACTCTCTCCAGGAGGGCGAGAAGTTGGTCTGTGAACTTCGTTCCCATTTCTCCATTCTTTGGCCACTGAACAGAGCCTGTGCTGTGGTGGTCTCAGCTTTGGTTTTGTTATTTGCCTACTTGAACCCACATGGAAAAAGGAAACCTTCCCTGCTGAGGCAGAGCACCTCGCCAGGCGAGGGCCCGAGCAGGGTCCATGTGACTTCACTTGGTAACAGTCTGTAAGGGGACGGTGGTCTCTGCCTGTGGGGTGGGGGCATGGCACACGTACAGCCACAGCACCGGCTCCGTGGACGGCACGGCCCCTCGTGGGCCTGGACCGTGTGCTCTCGTCCCCCCACGCCTGACACCCCCTGACATTCATGACGCGGTGACACTGGCTGCTGGGTATCCAGTCAGGAGGGACCAGGGGCAGCATCTGGTACCAGATCAGACGCGCCTTTTCACAGGCAGGGGACATAGGAGATATTAGGACTTTGTGTCTGGAAAACAAACCAAGCGGCTAGAAGGTGATCTGAGCTGTGGACGTGAAACCCACGTGCGAGGTGAGAGCTCCCACTGGACACTGGCTCGGGAGCTTCCACACAGGGGATGACCACACCAGTGCTTCCTGCCCGACCCCTCCATGCCTCCCTGGTGGGCACGGCTGGACCTGCGCTCCTCAGGATCCCCAACCCCGAGCCTGAAGGTCCGATGCTGGCAGGGCCTGGGGACGCGTGTGGTCACCCCACCAACGCTGCTTGGCTCCTCCTCCCCAGTGACCAGGGGAAGGCAGCCCCGTGGAGTATGAGGCCCTGCACAGGCAAAGCTCGCACACCCCCTCCTCAGGACTCCCGGCCCCGCCCTGCTTCCTCAGGCCCACCGTCTGCCCCTCCCAGTGCCCACATCCCACTGCCCCACATTCCTGGTGTGGACGTCCACATACACAAGCTGCTCCGTGTCCTCTTCCCACATGGGACACCCCCATCCCTGCTTCTTCCTAATGACGGCCTGGACCTCACCTGTTCTGGGCAGGAAGAGGGCTGAGGAGGAGGCCGGCCTGTCCTGTCTGCCTCCCAGGGGCCCAGACACAGGGTTCGGGGGCTGCTGGGCCTTGAGGTCTGGATGCTTCCAGGTGTGGGATGAACCTGCCACTGTCCACTGGAGCTGCCCCTTCCGAGATTCAGGAAACTGGGGGACCCACCAAACGGAGCCCATCCCCAGGCTCTGCTGCAAGTCTGCTCGGATTTGCTCTCCTGATCTTGAAGACAGACCTGCGGGAAACAGGGCCTGCGATTCCCATACTGACGGTGTTCTGTGGAATGTCCATTTTCCATTTCCCTTTCTACCCTGTTCTGAGGAAATTACTAGTCAATCCATGCTACCATCACCCGATAGTGACTGGGAAGCTGAGGCTCTGAGAAGCCAAGTAATCCAGCCAGAAGCACAGGTGTGGGACCACGGAGTGGGGTCTGCACCCGCCACCTGCCCAGGGGGACTGCCCACTCCCCGCAGCTTCCACACCTGTTCCCTTCACCCACACCCCCAGGACCAGCTCACAGAGCCTCCTCTTGGGGGGATTCACTTACCTTCTTCTAACAGGATCCGTCTCACTATCGTGTTCTGGGATCATCCGGAAGGCTTGTCACTCTGACGCAGGTTCAGCCGCACATCACCAGGGCAGCTTTCTTGGATCACACTCACCACCTGCACGTCCACTCCCAGCTCAGACCCAGAAGAACCCCCTCGGCCCCGAGCCCCATGGCTCTGCCTGGGCTCCCACCTCCCCCTGCCTGGTCCGTCCCTCTCATGTCCCCTGCAGTGTCACCAGGAGCTCCCACCTGCCCCAAGCAGGCTGTCTGCTCTGTC